>NC_054881.1:28309946-28472446 GCF_018320785.1 Cheilinus undulatus | reverse complement strand
TAAAACAAACAACAAAAAAAAACAACCTATAGTCTGAAGACCGCTGGTGTTTTTTGGGTCCTTACAACATCCATAGCATGACAAGGGGCCTGAGGCAACCCTACTACTACCCTACTACCCGCTAGACGATACCCTAGACCAGTGGTACTCAACCCACGGCTCGCGAGCTGCATGTGGCTCTTTAGTGACCAGTTGCGGCTCTTTTAAAGCTTCCTTGAAAAAAAAAAAAACAACTTTATCTAAAAACATTTATGAAGGTAAACACTGCCATCAGTGAAGATTCATGGTAAGTCACATCAATAAATCTGCTTCCCACACAAAGAAGACAGGCTTTACCTTCCAAATTTAAATCATTATTATTTTAAATCCATATATCATGACTGTCGGATGCGCTCGACGGAGGAGCGTGTCTAAGAGAAGAGTGCACACACTCAGACAGATGCACCTTTTCCATTTAGCACACATGGAATATCAAGGAGGTTATTTAATCCATTAACAATCTTGTAGCCAGTGGGCTCTATCACGGATCTCAACAACATAGATTAATGAAAGCACGTCGTCTCCATGCTGACAGCACTGAGAGGCTGCTGCTGCAAGTGTTTTAGTACACAGGTCGGCATGCAGAGGTCTTTGCACAATGAGCCTGTTTCATGTTGTTTTAATCATGTCTGCACACTGATACCGAAATTGTTGTTTTATTTCCCGTTTTTTTCGTAACAGGTTCAATTTTATGCAAAATTTCGTGTGTCCTAGGTGAATGATGATTCAAAACAGTTCCCGCTGCCTCCACCTCGCTTGCACTCCACTGAAACCTCATTTTAAACACCAAAGTTTGCTCTTTTATCATGTGGATATCAACCATGGAAATAGAGAGATGGGTGAATGACAATTCAGATCAGCGCCTGTTGCTTTATTCTCTTGCTCGCTCACCCCCACCCTCTCTCTCTCTCTGAAACCTAACTTTAACACCGTAGTGTCCATGATATCAGTCATGGAAATATAACAGATAAAGGCATACGTTTGTAACTTACTCACAGGTCATAACAGAGACAGAATTAAAAAGTTGTTCTCCATCTCTCCAGCTTGTCTCAGCGCTATTACGCATGAGCGTGTGCTGTATGAAGCTCTATGTCAGGATGGATCAGCGGGATTTTAAAGGAGTGACGGACAACAAAAAAGTCCAGCGCAACCTCTGCATTGAGGTCTGCTGTCTTATGTTCAAACTGAAGCTTCCCATTTCCTCGTTTGAACATTTTCTCCAGCCACATCCTGCCGATGCTCTCTCACACCCAGATCTTATGACAATTATGCTGATGTGCGTCATCAATGAGCATAACTCACACTGATCACATGTGGAGATAATGTAATATCTAATATCTAATGAAAGTTGTCCAAACGTGGATTTTTTATTTGATCTTTAATGCACTAATTATCATAAATATAAAACCAAATCTCCAAAATGAGGAAGGGTGAAAAGATGTGTCTTGAGAGCTGTAGGTGTGAGGCAGGGCTGATTTTAGTCATTTGGAGGCCCCGGTCAAAGACCAATATTAGTCCCCTCCACCTTCTACTAAAGAATTTAATGAGCAGAAAAAAATTATAAAGCATGTCTTTTATGTTAATAAAGCCACAGAACTACGGTAAATGCCCCAATGTGAGATATAAATACCCAGATAGACAACCATCATTTTCTTTGAAAAGCATCTCAGAGCTCAAACTCAGCTCATTCTAATATCTTAAAAAACCTTCAGGCCAAGCGGAACTTTGACAATGCTGGTGTTGGGCCAAAGATTGATATCTCCAAAATGATCACTTTTCAGGGAATGAAAAATGTATAATTTATAAAATGATATAAATATGATATAAATATGATATATAAAAACAAATTAAACTCATGAAAAATTGAGATACAAGGTTTAGCCTGATGTCAGTGATAAATAAAATAAATATATGCTCATTATCAGTGACATATTGGTTCTTCGGACTCTATACAGACATTTGCAGCCTGTTTAACCTAATAATTATTTACTTACTCCATCTTACTGTGGACTCTGTTATTTTTTTCTACAAATTATTTTTCCATGCCCCTGGTCATATGCAAAGTAATCCAGAGCAAGACCTGGGTTGTGTCAGTCCTTCACAGCCGATGGTGCCCTCTGGCAGGTCAACAAATTTACGCCTTACATCAGCCTCATTTTTTGGCTAAAACATGCCTAAGACACATAATGGGTGAGGTGGTCTGACAACATTGTCACATCTTCTAGCATCTGTGAGACTGCAAGAGAGGTCATCTGTAAGGAGAAAATAATAAATAGTTATGGGGACACTAATTAACGGAACAGAAATTTTAAAAAGTTGGATGTTGGCAAGCCCAAAAAAGCAACAGAGCAAACACTGTCAAAGTTGGCCAATAAAGGGAGAGAATGATTGCAAGGCCAAGTGGATTGATACCAAGAAGGATCAAGAGAGTAAGGGGAGAGAAAAGGGAGTGATAACGGGCAAACAGAAGAGCATAACTGGACTAAAATGGGCTTAACTGTCTATGAAAAGGAGGGTGGGAGCATTGAGGGGAGAGACAGCAGGGAGGGAGGGCACAGACTGAGAGACAGCAAGATGGTGTGAAATTGACATGAAAATGAGGGGATGCTTGGGGAAAAGCCAGCTCACTGTGACACCTGAGGTTTTGTGAGGGTTTAGGGTAGGTTGGCTCAGCAAGATAAGATAACTGCCACCTTATCTGTAGCCGTCAGACTGCTAACACACACAAACTGACATATCAACACACATGCTGCTCACACAGTTGCCATTGGCTAGGGAAAAACAGACATGGACAATCACTGCTGGAAGATTGGCAGACAGGTGTTTTGGGCTGTGATTGGAACCAGCAAAGCTGTATGTGTGGTCTTTGCTCAGATCTGTGTGCAGCTTTGGTTTTGTGTTTTTATACATATATACATTGTACATATGTATATAGAATCTTCAGAACCTCCAAAAAGCTTTCTGGATGTTTCATTGAAACACTGTACAAGATAAGTAAAATAAATTCAAATTAAAATACATCAAAATAAAACAAATACATACCGTGGGCTATCCCTTTCAGGGAATCGACTGTGTTTCTACATCTATGAAACAAACCAACAATTTAATTCAATCTTTTGGCAAGGAGTCGGGGAGGGAAATTGGATTGTTATACCCTGGTTGCGCCAACTTGAAAGCTCTGAGAGCTAGTCTAACAATTCATTGGTCATCTATGGCTATAAATGTTAATTAACAGCCTTTGCTGCTGGACATTCATTTCCTGGTGCAGCCATAAAGGATACATCATAAAAAAGGGGGCATGTGTGTGTTTCACATATGTAACTGTGTGCGATTGTGAGTGATTCCATATGCATGTGTTTGTTGTGTCGGTAATGCAACATCATGTGGGACAATGTGTGAATATCTGCATGTTTCAAGGACACACAGTGATGAAAATTGCCCCAAAGGCTCCTCTGTCCTTTTCTAATAAGCTGTCAGCACAGACCTTAACTAGCTAGTCACACCATGACACCATAATAAAGCTGCATGAGGACAAAGACATGTAAAAGTCATGGTACTACAATTTTAAGGTGTAAAAATGTAAGAGCGGACTCCGCGCAGAATTTCCGCAGTCATCAGAGCTTCCATAGTCGAGCAGACTGCCGCATAGTAGTTTCCTGTGAAATTTCCGTGAAATCCTACATTTCTCTGCCCTTACATGCCAGATGGCACATACATCTGGGAGAGCTTCAATAGGAAACATTTGAAAAGGCAGAGGCTTTGAAAAAAACTCAGAGTGTGATTGGGTGAATGTTCTGTCTGTCACATCGCTACAGGCCAATCGGAGCAATAAAACATGTGATGTAGCCACTGTCAAGCTGTGCTTGCACAGCTAACGAGGAATAACGTGAAACATGGGGACTATAGACATGTAAGTACTGTCCTTTTGTTGTTTTTGAAAACAACTCACTGCTGTTCTTTGTTCTTCTTTTAATAAAGAAATGTTGTCAAGTTCTGATAAAACTGGCACTTTAGCAGCATCCATGCTAATCTCTTCCTCCATAATTACACCGGCTCTTGCTGCTGCTTGTTAACGTCATGACTCTGCTGCGCCTGAAAGTACTGCCCCTTGTCACTGATTGGTCCTGTCACTTTCTAACAGAGACCAAACAGTTCAGGTGGGAGCTTTGCAAGATGGATTTGCCAGTGCAAAACAAGGAAACGGGCTTATCCATCTGCTTCACAAGGTTAACATTTCCCACAATCTTTGCATGTTGTTTACATTTTGCTTTCATGGCGTCCTACATTGACGACAAGGAAGAGAAGCTGCTCGGCCTGCTGGCTTTGCAAAGCAATAAAATCAAGAGACGGTGGTATTTACCAGCAACAATAGTAGCCAAAGTTTTATGATTGTTATTTCCCTCCTACAGATACATGTCTAAATGTTTTAATGTTTAACATCTTTATCTATTAATGGTTCATAGGGAACAGTCTTAAGAACAAAAATTAGTTCTCCATGTACTTCCTGTCACATGAAGATGTTGAATTTCTGATGCATTTTTTTTCAAGGGCAGAATGGCAACAAACATGCCTAAAAGTTAAGGACTATTTTTATTTATTGATATATTTTTTTGGTTGATGACTATCAACTGAATCATGAAAGTCTAGAATAAACCCAGAAAACCCAGATATTACATCAGATGTGTACAACGGAAATTCTAGAGAGTTGTTTTCCAGAGTAACAAATATTTCACTCAAAAATTTTAAAACTTACCCGGTTTTTTGGTGTTTATTACCAGCCACCACAGATGAAATTCTGCTTGAGTAAAACTTTAACCACACCCACTCTTGTTTTAATTCAGCTGTCGTCACTCATGGACAGTCACAGCGGCAGCTTCTTAGGTGTTGTTGTTAGCTGCCGCTAATCCTTGGCAATCAAGATCTCCTGAGCTGATATTGAACTTTTAGACACCAGTGTTCTAATCAGGTAAACTGGCTTCTCTTCAATTTTTGTTAGTGAGGTTTTTTTTTTTCTTTTTTGCCTGTCTAACTCCATTTTGCCCTCTTTTTTTTTTTTTTGCAGTGTATTGGTCTCTCTGCAGGTGCTTCTGCCAACCACCAGTCAGTACCCTCACTGTTCTTTGCACTATTGTTGTTGTCAAATTAACTCCTTTAATCATAATGCCTCATCTTGTGTTGTGTTCCTGGGTCACAATTGTTTCTTCCATATTAGTGCATTAAGTCTAATACCTATACAGTATAGGCAAGAACGTTTTCTGTTGTTCCTCCATTTGTTGGTGGAAAGGCAACAAAATTATCTATGGGAGAAATCTAACTCATTTATAGAATTCCATAATTGAAACTAGATTTGAGTTTAGAAAAAGTATAGCCACTTCAAACTGTGTTACTTTCACAAAGTAGTGCTCCCTTGTGACATCAGAGCTAACCTTTACACATCAGGGAGAAAAGGCCAAAGAAGTTTGCTTACATTTTGTAGTAACTTTATACACACATTCTCATTTTTACAGAGCACATTTAAATCTTAAAGGGCTGGGAGTGAGAGAGGAGAGAGATATTAGAGTGGAAGCCACCTAAATAAAATGAAGCATGTCTAACTCACACAGCGTGCACAGTTTACTGTTCAAGTCACTGATGTCCTTCCCAACTCTGCCCATTGGCTGCCAAACCAGGAGAAAGAAACTAAGAGAAAGACACAGAAAAAAACAAATACAACTACTACTTCTCTTTTTTTTTTTTTTTTTTTTTTTTTTTGTGGTCCATTGCAAGTTATGTACAGTCTATCCATCATTGATCTCATATTAAAGAGCGACATGACTAAGATAACGTAACGGTTACTTAATTATATTATTATACTGCATTACATGATAAAGTAAGAAAGTCACTGCACTAAGGAAGTATGATTAAATTTCACAACAACAAAATGAAAGTGTTCCACTTAACCAGAGTTTGGTGAAGTTGATAAATGTGATCAGTTGGGGCCACCCTACAGCTGAAGATTGGGAAAATCTGAGTTGAGCTTTTCATAGAAAAGAAAGACACATCCCTTCCCATGTTTACATGAGCTAGTCTGTGATCCTTTTACAATGAATATGAGTCAGGATTTTGCTCGATCATCCTCTGCACCAGGTTTTTATTCAAAGGGTGTGAAAGCACACTTCATAAATCATAAATATGTTATATTGCTCTAAATAGTACACATCCTAATTAGCATTTTCTGTAGTGTTTATTTTTATTTTTTCAAATCAGGAGATAATAGACTGTTTTCTCTGTTGATTTCATTTAGCATGTTTTTCTGTTTTACATTTTTGTTTCATGTTTAATTTGTCACAGGCTCTACCAACTATCACTGGTAGTTCTAAATAACACTTGACGGAACAAAGGATTAATTGATTCAAATTATTCAAACATTTAAAAAAGGCATTAGTTATTAGTTACTAATGTTGGTAGAAAGGAAGAAATAAACCAATCAATAATAATAATAGGTGAGGGACATTTAGAATTATAAATCTGGGAATTTTTTTTTTAATTGATGAACTGAACCCATACTGAACCATGACCTCTGTGAACTGTTACACCCCTACGTCAGACTATTGCCGATTTCATTGACCTTTTCTATAACTTCCTCTAGTCTAATCTATTGAAAAATCATAAAATTACTTATCAGGTAAAGCTGTTTCTTGGATTACATTATTTATTTATTTATTTTGTATGGCTACTTGTCATATTGGATTATTGTCATATTACAATGTATTTTTGTTTAATAAACTAAGATGAAAACTAAACAATCATCCACTTTTAGTCCTGGCTGTGAGGAGCAGAGCTAATGGAGACAGGCCAACTATGTGTTTCCATCTCACTGTTGATGCCTCTTCCCTTTCTTTGTCTTCTCCCTGATGCCCCATCTATCAATCCATTTATCCATTCTGGCTCATCATCCTGCTCCTCTCTCTCTTGTGCTCTCCCTAACTGTCTCTCTCTCTCTCTCTCTGTCTTGTTCCTCTTATCTATCTAAATGTACTGTAGGACACCACCATTTCAGACTGATGTGGTATTCTTACCATAAAGATGTTTTACACCCCCAACCCCCTTTCTCTCGTAAACCCCCCTTCCCCAAACAGATAGGAGAAAAGCCCCCATGTCAGAGTCACAGTTCAGCAGTTTCTAATTATGTGTTCACTGTTGGAGCTTGGTCAGAATATTTCATATAGACCCGTGAGGGAGAGATAAGAGAGGCAGGGGGAAATAAAGGAGAGATGGGAAGCCATAGAGGCCAGAAGGAGACAAAGATACAAACAGAGAGGTTAAGAAAGGAAAAAGAGAGACATGAAACATCTTTCATTTCGATGATACTTAGTTAAAATGTATCTTAAATGGTTATTATATAAGAACTTTGAAAAAATATGCTTTTTGTTTTTTATTTCCATCATAAAATCTAATTTAAGGCTTGAATTCTGACATTTACTTTATCAATTAAGATATAATCAATAAAAGACCAGATAAGTCTGCTGTTTATTTGTTTGTTTGTTTGTTTTGTCTATAACATCTCACCCTTGTTCTACTGCTGTGCAGTTTTAAACACCTTCCCTTATTTTCCGAGAAAAAAAAAAAAAAAAAAACACAAATGAAAACTGTTGTTTTTGTTTTAAAGAATGACGGCAGCATCTGAAGTGAATTCTGCTCAGGTTTGATGAGTTTTAAGACGGCACGATCAGAAGATATCAGAATATTTTACATGATAATTAGAAAAACGCTCTGACCTTGCTGTACAATTAAACGTGCTCTGCTCATACACCCGCAGGGTGATGTGCACTCATACACACCGTGAGTCTTCTTGGGGCTCTTAAATGACTAGTGTCATTAATGTTGGTGAGCAGTTGCCAGCTGTAATATTTCCTGTGGTCATTAGACCATCTGGTGGCCTGACTCCTCATATCTCTAGCAGTCTCTCTCTCTTCTTTTTATGCCTGTCTGCCTTTCTGTGCTGCTTAACCACTGCGATATTTTTGTCTCATGGTTTCTACGTCTTTACCTTTAAATATCTCTATCAGCCTTGGTTTCTACCTCTTTTTCTGCCCTCTACATCTATTAAAATGTCTCCCACACTGTTTTAAGTCATCTTCTTTGACTTTCATTGTCTCTAACCCCTCATAGCCTGTTGCCCTTGGCTACTTCACCCCTCTTTCAGTGATGGAATATAATTCATATGTGCTGCCATTTCTGTGCTTCAGTGTGTTAATTTGAGAGATCTAAATTCTCATTCATGGCAGGGTAGGCATCCCTTTAAAGAAACCTTCATAAAAAAACATTGGTATTGTCACTACACTGTTATCTGGGAATATTATTTAACAAATATACTTCAATCAAAACTTCACAGTACCACAAATGTTGCTAAGATTCCTTCTGAGTTTGTTTTCTCACCTTCTTTTTTTTTCTAATCCAAACTGCATTAAAGTAATTTAGGCATTATCTTTTCTTATCTGTTTGAGCATGATGAAATAAATGCATGTGCAATGAAAATGACAGCTTCTGTAATGTATTCTTGATTTCCATGATTGTCTATTACTAGATTAATTCTAAGAATTTACTAATGTTAACTAGATCAAAATTGCTTTTTCAGCTGAAATTGTGTGGGGATGCTGAGGGCTGACTTGTGGAAGAACTGTTGAAGATATCCAAAAAGCACAAAAATAGCTAAAAAATAGCAGAAAAATTGCATGAAATGTCATAAAAGTAGCTGGAAATGGCATTTAGTAGCTAAAAGGGATAAAAATAGCTTACAGCAGCCTGGAAATAGTTTAAGAATAGCTGAAAGTAGCCTTAAAACAGCTGAAAAAAGCATAGAAATGGCTGAAAATAGCGAAAAATAGTGGAAAAATAGCTGGAAATAGCATGAAAGCTGAAGAGTGCAATACCTGATTTATGAAGAATGTGAAATCATTGCTCAAAATATAGAATTTAGTTAACAAAAATATTGAACACTACCTTATTGACAGAGTAGCCTCTTGAGTCTAAAGGCTGAAGGTGTGTGAGATAGTGCTAAAGATGGTGGAGATATTGTTCACAGCAGTGTTACTTAACCCTGCTCAACCAAAGAGCCAAATTGTTGAAAAATACCTTTGCAAGAGCCAAAAAATGGGGAAAACTGGCAAAAATGGGACCAATTTTTTTTTTCCAGGACAGCAGTTTGTTTGGGAAGTTCTACCTCTATTTCACACAGCCTTTGTGCTCTAAGTGTGAAATCATCACTCTAAGCCTCTTCATTTACCCCATTGTAAACGTCTGAGAGAGCTCAAATATTCATGAAGTTTAATCAGTGATAATAAGAAATCTGTAAAAGATATCAATAATGTGATTCGTTCCTAAATAGCTGAAGAGTTTGTCTACGTTTTAAAGTAAAAATGAAGTCTGTATGTGGAAGTGAGCTGAAGTTATAAGCCTTAGAAGTTGAAACAGTTTTAGAGGATTTAAAGAGCTGGCCCATCTGAAATAATATTATTTTAGTTTTAGAAAAAGGAAAATAGTTTTTAAAAAAAGCATAAATAGTATTAAAAAGTATTATAAACAGATGAAAAGAGCACAAGAAGTTGAAGAGTATGACAATAGAATAGTGAAAATAGCCCAAGGAATGCCAAAGTTATAAGGAGTTGAAGAAAGTGCAGATTTGTGAAATTTTGCCATCTGTTTAACATTGTTAAACAAAGTTAAATATTTTAAAAAATTCTAAAAGTTAGAAATGAGAAAACTCATAACAGTCGAATGATGAAGACACTGAATTTTTTAAAGTTTAAATGGTGTCGATACAACAAAGTATTAAGGAAGAGATAGCTGGCGCAGAAGAAGAATAATAAACAAAATGGCAGACGCGAATATCAATAGTGTGGATTCTCAGCATCCCCACTAATAATAAACAAAATGTCCAACGCGAAAATCAAAATGTGGAAAAAAGAAAGAAGAAAATACAATTATACTACCAACTATAGAGTAAACATTGAAACCCACTTGAGATAAAATAGTGATGTCAAATTTTATTTATATAGCACATTTCATATATGAGGCAACACAACATGCTTCACAATCACAGACAAACTGGTTGCAACACCATTACTGTATTATAAATTAAAAACATAGTTTAAAAGTACAAAGCAGAAATGAAAGCAAGAAATCAAATAAGCACAACACACCCACCACACATTAGCCACACAGATTAAAGCACATAAACACGGGCACACACATACACACACCTACACGCTGAAAGCATGCAATGAAATCGAACCACAAACTGATACAAAAAGTAGGGTTTTTAACCTGCCTTTAATAGAATCTAACATTGAAGCCCCCCTCAGGTCTGCAGTCAGGGTGCCATTTACTTGTGGCATAATAACTGAAAGCAGCCTTCCCTGCTTTTGAATTAATCTGTGGAATGGCCAGGAGACCGCTACCTGTAGACGTGAGAGCTCTTTTGGTGTATAACTAGTAAGCATGTCTTTGATGTTCTAAGGGGAAAACCCATTCAGTGCTTTGGCAACCAAAGCAGTTAGCAGAAAGAAAAATGCTCTGTAGTTATATATTGGATTTTTATTGTTTTTCACAATTAAGTTGAAAACATTTGTTGAAACCTGTGAAAACAAAGAAGATGGATGGTCCAGGATACCTTTGAGAGAAAGAACAGGAAATTTCCATCAAAAAAAACCCAAAAAAGGTGAAAAAGAAGACCTCAAGCTTCAACTACAACTCCTGGCTAGCTTAAAAACTAACAACTGCCAGTAACTGCAATGGAACACTGCCTGATCATGATGGTGACAAAGATGGCGGCGCAAACAGATACAGCGGCTCAGAGCTCCTCCATTTATTGTTCTTTTTGTCTGTTTTTGTTAGTTTTGTCTTTTGTTTCAACAGTCTGTCAGGCAAACATCTCCTACAGCCAACAAGACTTCATTTCACTGGGAACACAGAGAGTAAGGACATAGCCAGGACACCGGGCTTTCCATGGTTCGTAATACCAGCGAAGAAAAGGAAACAGCATTGTCGGGACAGAGAGCAGAAAAGGGGCTGCAGAGCCGGCGCATGGGACTGAGGAAAACACCACACAAACCCCCACTCCCCAGCCTTTTTCTCACCAACGCCAGGTCCATTGTGAACAAAATGGATGAGCTGAGGCTACAGCTGGAAGACAACAGACTCATCAGGGACTGCCCTGCTCTGATCATCTCAGAGTCGTGGCTTCAGCCAGCAATCCCTGACGTCGCTGTGGAGCTAACAGAATGCATCCTGCACTGCCATGACAGAAACCAGGACTCACAGAAACAACGAGGTGGGGGTCTCTGCATTTATATTAGCGACAGATGGGCTAATAACACTGAGAGTGTAGACAGTCACTGTTCTCCAGACTTAGAATATCTGACAGTCAAATGCAGACCTTTTCCTCTACAACGTGAGTTGTCATTGGCCGATGATAACTCCCGATGCTAAGGCTAACTCTGCTTTTAGCCTGCTACAAAGCACCGTTAGCACCCAGCTAAATAAATATCCAGAGGCAGTACATGTAATAGCGGGGGATTTCAATCATGTAGACTTAAAAGTAATGTTTCCAAAGTTCCACCAGCATGTGAACTGTGTTACACGTGGAAAAAACCTACTAGATAAAGTCTACTCCAACATTAAACAGGGATACAGGGCCATACCATCACCCCACCTAGGCCAGTCAGACCACATATCCCTGTTTATGTTACCAGCCTACACCGCCCTCAGGAAAGAGACCCCCCCCACCTCAAAAACCATCAAGACATGGCCTGATGGTGCCTCCTCACAGCTGCAGGACTGTTTTGAAAACACAGATTTGAGCATCTTTGAGTCCCAAGACCTGGAGGAGTACACAACATCTGTACTCTTGTACATCCAGTACTGCACAGACACAGCCACCAAGGACAAACGGTCTATTCCAACCAAAAACCCTGGATGACAGGAGAGGTCAGGACCCTGCTGAGGAACAGGAACAGGGCGGACCTGAAAAGGAGCATCCAACAGGCCAAACAGGACTACAAAAAAAAAAACTGAGGACCACCTCCAGAGCAACAACTCAAGGCAGGTGTGTCAGGGGGTCCAGAATATCAGGAACTACAAACCCCAACCTAATGTTGTTGATGGCGATGCTGCACTGGCAGAGGAGCTGAACTGTTTCTTCGCCGCTTCGAACAGACAACATCAGAAGCAGCTCCATCTCATCCAACAGCCAACACCAGCCATTCCTTCATGGTGGAGGAACATGACGTGAGGAGTGTAAGAAAGAAAGTAAATCCCAGGAAAGCAGCAGGACCTGACGGCATCCCTGGCAGGGTACTAAAAGACTGCACAGACCAGCTCACTGGGGTCTTTCCAAAGATATTCAACCTGTCCTTAGCTCAGGCCACCATCTTACCCTGCCTTAAGTCCTCAACTATCATCCCTGTCCCAAAAAAGACCCCCATTAACAGCCTAAATAACACCATAGGCTCCCCATAAGGATGTGTACTGAGCCCCCTGCTTTACACTCTCTATTCGCATGACTGCACCCCCACCCACCCAGGCAACTCCATCGCAACACAGACGACACGACAGTGGTCAGGCTCATCTCAGGGGGAGATGAATCTGCTTACAGGGATGAAGTCAGAAAACTGTCATCATGGTGCAGCATCAACAACCTGGACCTCAACACAACTAAGACTAAAGAAATAATAGTGGACTTCAGAAGAAACAGATCTAACCCTCAGCTCATACACATCAACGGGAACTGTGTGGAGAGGGTCTCAGACTTCAAGTTCCTGGGCCTGCATCTGAATGATGACCTAAACTGGAAAACCAACACCACAGCGCTGATCAAAAAGGCACAGCAGTGACTCCACTTCCTGAGGGTCCTGAAGAGCAACTCCCTGGCCAAGGAGCTGCTGAAGTCCTTGTACAGATGCTCCATTGAAAGTGTACTGGCATACTGCATCCCAGTGTGGTTTTCCAGCTGCACTGCTCAGGAGAAGACAGCTCTCCAGAGGGTCATCAATACAACACAGAAAATCACAGGCTGTGCTCTCCTCTCCTTAAAGGAGCTGTTCAGGTCCCACTGCCACAGGAAGGCCCTGGGTCCCCTGAAGGACTGGGCCCACCCAGCACATCACCTGTTCCAACTGATACCCTCAGGAAGACGGTTCAGGACAATGAGAACCAAAACTAGCAGACTGAAAAACAGCACATATCCCAGAGCAATTTCAATATTAAATGAGAAACTGCTCGAGCACTGAATGAAACTGCAAACAATTTCCTTGTACGTTCTACAATGACAATAAAATGATTCTGATTCTGATTCTAAAGTTACACAATCTTGAAATTAATCCTAGTCTGAACTGGAGTCAGTGGAGGGATTTGAGGACAGGAGTAATATGCTTGAACTTTTAAATTGAATTAATTGTAATCTGATGTTTTAGGGAGGCTGGTGGATAAACCATTACAGTACTCTAATCTGCTTATGATAAAAGCATGTAATGTCTCTGCATCAGGTGGATACAGAAGATTCCTAATTCTTAAAATACTTTTTACACAATAAAATACAAATTTTGATATTTGATTAATATGCTTTTGAAATTCAAATCCCTGCCCAGGATAATACCAACATTCTCTGCTTCTGTAATGCATTTTTTGGAAAGTGAACTGAGGTGAGCAGTGATTTTGTGTTTCTGAGTTTTGGAACCAAAAATGAGTATTTATTTTTTTGTCCTTGTTTAATTATAAGAAATGTTTTGACACCCACAGGTTAATTCCATTTAAGAATGCATAACATAATACAAGACAAAGTTCCAAAAACCTTGGGATGTATCAAACATTAATTAAAACAAATTGATATGCAAATCCTTTGATTACATTGGGTGTAGCACAGACACAAGAAATGTAATACTCAAAGTGATAAAAATCTATTGTATTTTTGGAAATACATAGTCTTCATCCTATGCCTGCAATATGTTAAAAAATGAAACAATAATGAAAAATATTATCAAAAACAAAATAAATCTAATTTATTTAAAAAAAACTATTGCATATATAGAAAAAATTCGAACAGTTTTATTAAAGGTGCATTATACATAGATTTAATAATTAAAGTAATGAATCAGTTGGATGGAGCATAAATCTGAACAGCATCAAGTTTTTACAAGCATTTGAAAGAGCAACACAGATTATTATGACATGGACAAGAATGCACATCAATAGTCATCATATATATGTGACCGAAGACAGATAAAGTTCCTGCAAGTCAGCATTCCGGTGGTTGAGAAAAATGGATACAAAGTCGTTTTCTTCAAAATGATAATTTTTCGTTTTTTCTCATTTTATGCAAGTTCGACATTTAAACTACTCATTCGATGAAAAAAGTAACACAAATGTGACATTTAAAAGCATTAATTTTGTGTTTAAAAATGCCCTCTTTTCGTAGTTTCTGAGGGGAGATTGAGGGGAGGGGAAAGCAAAACTGCTGGGTGATAATTGGACACTCAGCCTGCCATTGTTCCCAGTTTCGCCCATTGAGATGGACAATAACAAACAGCGCATGGCTCAAACTCCAACCCCCGTCGACACATAACTACAGCTGTTTCTAGTTAACACCTTTAACAACAAGCCTCAAGATGCACCCTGCAGCGAAGACAAGTAGTAGAGACGATGAAGAGGCAGCACAGAACAGACTTGGGATAACTTCAGGATCATTCGACAGTGAAAGTTTGATGAAGGCAGATTTCCTATGGGAATATTTTGATAAGCATCACCAGTCCAATTCAGAAGCTTGGTTTGGGTGGACTTTATGTAAATGTGGCACCGTTGTTCACGCCCATTACCTGGCCTGCCTGAAGGTAGGAGAAGTCCTGAAACTTTGAACCTGGTTTTCTCAGAGCAAACAGGAACTAGAAGTTAACATTCAAATGAGCATATTTTTGTAAAATATGCTCATATTAAGGTGTATGATACATCATTTGAAAGCTTGGAATCTACGCTTTCATAATGTGTAAAAACTCAAAAATGACCTCGGACGACTTGCAGGAGTTTTTACCAGCTTTGGTCACATATGATGTACATGTAAATGGTAAATTGAATTGAGCTTGTATGGTGCTTTTCTAGCTGCTTTTACACTGCAGGGCTACCCATTCACACTCCTCTTCTCCATTCATTCCACATTAACACACTGATGGCAGCAGTTGCTTTGGAGAATTGGCCGTCAGTGTTAGCTAATCCCATGCATACGCATCCATACCCATTTACACATCACTGATGAAGCAGTGGGAGCAAATTGGGTTTAAGTATCTTGCCGAATGACTTATTGACATGTAGTCGCAGGGGCTTGGGATCAAACCCACAAACTTCAGCCCCATGCGCCGTTGCTGGACAACGGACTCTGCTCCACTGACCCACAGTTTGAATCAACCACAGGATAAGGGTGTCTTATGTTTGCATGAACATGTGTGCATCTGTCTTAGCAAGACATGTCTGGAGTAGAAGAGACTGAGGGCAGACAGTCTACTTCTGTCAAAATTTGTGATGGATGAAATAATGTTTAAAAAAAAGAGTGCAAAGAGAATTTTTTGGTTATCATCAAATTTACAAAGCTTCTGTGACAGAAGCTTAAGAAGACCAAGATGTATGAAAAAACAACAAGCAAAATAAAACAAATAACTTTAATGAAGTAGCCATACAGGAGAGACTGCTTTTGCAAAATGAGACACTTTACTTCTAGTGTAGGTTTACCAAACAAAAGTCAAAATCTGATATAAGCCCCTATATGTTCAAGTCTACACTGTTTAGCACATAGCTTCAACAGAGAGGACAATTTATTTCATTTGCTTTATACCTTTTACTATGAAGACAAAAATCAATAACAGACAATCCACAATTTTATTGCAATCCACAGTCCATTCACCACTGAGACAGCTGTAAGAATTACACCTATTTGAGTCTGTCAGGACCAAATTAAAACAAGTTTCCTTAAATTTCCTTTCCATAAGGATGTATTAACAAGACATTGCTCTTTCATTTGTTATACACAGAGAAGAAATACTTTATCAAAATGTGTCAAATAAGGCCATGTAAGCAAAGAATTATATAAGATTTCAGATATAATTTAACAAGACAGTTCTTTTTCATCTACAGTTCTCACAACTCAGATCGTGGCAGTCAACTAAGTGCAGAAGTCTGGTGTATGGTTCCTCTGAAGCAGTTCACAGGTACATAAAGTATTTGTAGTATCTTTTTATTTAATCCAGGAGTTGAGTCAACTGAACCTTGGACCAAATTCCTGTGATTTATATTGATTTTTCTGTTCAATGACTTTTGCAGACTAATTGCTAAAAAAAAAAGTTTCACTGCATGTATGGCAACATTGGGACAATGGCAGCCTTTTACTTAATATCATATCTCATATTAGTGATCAACAGCATACTAAACTAAAGTGTACTAAGCATACTAACTAAAAGTTGGCTTAAGCTTTCTCACAGTAGGCAATGGTTAATTTTTTATTGATGGGATAGTTGAACAGTGTACTGAGGTAAAGTGAGAAAAACAAAAGCATTCTTATTAAAAGTAATTTATAGATATATTTTTGAAAGTTGCTGGGTCCAGCGAGGTAATAAAAAAAACAACCTGGGGTTGAACTTTTTGACTGATAACATTTCTATCATATTTTTTGCTTTCAAACTCTGCACCTTTAAATCAAAAACGTCCAGAATGCTCTCTATTGCATAGGTCATCCCAGCATTATGTGTAATAAAGCTGTCAGTACATTACAACATTTCTTCTCCTAAGGACTTAAAGCATTTGTTTTGAAGACTGATGCCAGTACTGGCCATAGCTATTGATTTGAATAAACTATATTTTGAAGCATCTACCAGGAAGCTCAAAGCAGCAAAGGTCTGTGATATTTTATGCAAGCAGAAAACAAGCTTTAAATATTGACATTTGCATTTCAAATGACAAACACTCTAAGCTGTTTCCTTGACCACCAAATAACCACTAGCCTACTTTGGTATCTTTAAGGCACCATGACACTAAATCCTCTTTCAAAGTTGTAATTACAAAAATAGCTGTGAGTGCATCACAACATAGAAAATGAAGCTGCAATCTATGCGGCTGTAACTAAATTATGAGTGTGCTCTGTGTTGGATTTATTGTTATTTTTCTGATTTATTTTTTGTCTTAATTGTGCCTTTATTCAGTCAGGATAGTTGGGAGGGCACTGGCTGGATTTGAACCTGGGCTGCTGCCAGCTCCAAGGACAACAGCCTTTGCACACTAGGCTACTGGTGCCCCTATGTTGGGATCCAATCCCTGATGAGAGTGTTACATATACATGAGAATCCCTGTTGTTTTTTCTTTTGAACATTAAGCTGTCTAAAAGCCTCTTGCTCATGCAAAACATTTGAAAGAGCTAAATCAAACACAGCCCCAAGCACCAAGAGGGATTTACAGTCAGCAAAGGTGCTTTTATTCCAATAATATTCATAATCCCCTGTCTGGGGTTATCTAAGGTATGCTTGTGTATTTGTGTGCATCATGTTTTTAAGATAATGTCATCACATTCTGTATACCAGAGTACTTTAAGAGAGTCTTGGGTGCATACTGGTCCATTATGGACAATTGCAAACAAGAAAAACATTAACAAAATTTTAAATACATTACTGAATTCCACTGTAAATTTCAAAAGCCTTGAATAATATTTTTGGTTCTCCTTTTTTTCCACAAATCATCTTGAAACTGCAGTGCTGATCCACAGCTGGCTTTTGTAATAGTGTTCCTATCATGTTCCCGTCAAAGGAGATCATTTGATTTAAATAGTTCATTAAAAGTTTTGGGAATCATGCTTCTTCAATCAAATTGTGGTTATTTATCAGTGACAATAAGTCAGGGCATAAACATCCATAAACTGGGATTCAGCATGTCTTATTGATGTGATTTAAACAACAATACTGAAAATTTGGGATTATTTCAAACTAACTAACTCCTCCTTAGCCAATAAGGATGGAGTGCACTAGAGGGGCAAGGGGGGCACATTTAAGACCTGTCTCTTTACGGTTGCTATTTCAGTGATACAAAGAGGTTACATGACGTACCCATCCGCAAAGCAATAAAAACAAATAAATAAATGAACAAATACACAAACAAACAATTCAATAAAAGAGTTTACAAAATAACTAAAATATAATAATCTGGCAAGAGAATGAGTGGATAGCTCTACATATCAAAATATAAGTGTTATAATTTGATACAGGAGCATTATATCATCATATGTGTATTTCTCACTGTGCACATACACTAACACCCTTGACGCCAAAGCTGATGCAGTGTAACTGCCATCTTAAGGGCATTTCTTCTGCATGTTTGTCTTTCTGAGCTGCCCTGTTCACTGGACTTAATGCCATGGAGGAGTGTCCAAGGTCTTCCACAGATACATTTAAATAGGAATACCAGAGAAATTAATATCAATGCAAAGAGAAAAAGAGCAATAAATTCTAGAATACACTCATACAAGCAAAACAAGCATGGTAAGTGGGCAAGTTTGTGCACACAAACATGCAGATTTACAGATGTAAAAACACACCTATACATTCACACACAAGACATACACAATTCACCTAGTTGAGCATAACCAGAGGGCTTCGATATGGATTTCAATTTCAGCTAAACCTCCTCAACTTTCCTCAATAGTATGGATGCCTCAAGCCATGTCAGTTCCCCCACTGCCACTAAAAACACTCACTCTTCACAGACAGGTTTCCTTATAGTCTGAGAGCTCATTTTTGCACACTGTAACAGAAGAACTGTCTGACGAATGTTTAAAATGTTTTTTTAAGGCACAAGCTGAGGGCATCAGCTGGTCTTCAATTTAAAGTATTTGTTTCTTTTATTTTAAAAGTACAGCAAAATGTGTGAATGTGACAAAAACTCTCTAACTTGGGATATTTATAGAATATCTTATTTCCTTTTCAATAGGCAATGAAAAGCCACAAAAACAAATATGTTCTTGAGAACTTTATCAACTAAAGGCTTTATTCTCTCTATTTGGACAGATAAAACATTGTTGGCTTACACAATGTACTTTCACTTTCACGCTCTTTCTTTCCTTTTCAGTTGCTCACACAAACACAAGTAATTTGATATTTCCCACAGTCAGAGAGACAGAATTATTTGGGGCCACATAATGTCCATGACCAATAATGCATCAGGAATGTGTTGTGAGGAAATCAAGGAATTTGTCATGGGGAGAGAAAGTGAACGTGTGGCAGGAAATTAAGTGACTGTTTAACATGCCTTCACAGTGAAATGTAAATCCCCGCTCACACATGCATGTGCAATGACACCCAAGAATACACTTTCTTTTTCTCAGAAACACATACTCTAAGCCTTGACTTCGCACAAGACAAACTCTTTTAAACAACCGTCACATATACCAAAACGTAAATGTTGTTTTATGACAATACCAATAAACTACCAATACTTCAGTTGGTAGTCTGATATACAGAATGTAAGACTTCATTTAAAAATATGTTTATGTTTACATGTTATAAGTACACAGAGCAGGTAATGATGTCTCATCAACTAAGAAAATATTTAAAAATTTGGGCAAATGAGACTCATTTTAGTACCTGACAGTAATTGTACTACTGCAGGATGCTGCTGGGAGCTATCCTGAAGCCACAGATGGAGCGTGTAAAGATTGGATTTAGAGAGGGGAGATGGCAGAAGGCTAGCATGACTGCAGCTTTCAGCTGATGGGTCCATTGGTTTTTCAAATGTGGCTCCTCATAAAAAAACATAATGAACTCTGTAGTGACAGAAATCACCTTAAGGTCAAGTATAAGAAAATATATAAATATGTCTTCTTTTAATGTTACAAATTTTCCTTGAATATGCAAGTCATTCATTAATATGCTAGAATGATAGAAAGTAATGAGTGCTATGCTAACAGATTAGGTGGAAGCAACACACAACAGAAACCACAAAAGCATATGGTTTTATAAAAAAAAAAAAAAAAAATCTCTATAATAAGCTGCAACCACAAGATGATGAGGTCTAATGAAACTGCTATCCATAACGGAAATTAGATGACAAATGTACTATTAAGGCAGGAAATTTTAAGATGATAGCAATGCTGATAATGACAAGGGAAATAAAAATGAATTAAAATACATATCCCTAATGAGTAGGATGCAGGGAAACAGATGGCGTGTCCAGCTGGTGTTTGGACCACACTTTTCATCCACAAGGCATTGATTTTCTGGCCACAGAACTGTGACATTTCAGGCACCAAGTTTACATGCCCTGGCCAGGTGTCTTTTTGCCAGGGTCGTTTTTATGTGAATGTTGGCAATGTCAGTTTGCTAGAAGACATATGTGGCCATACTGTTCATTCAAGGTGACCCTTGATTTTATTGGATGCAATGTACTGTATGTAAAAGTATTTCAGTTTTCTAGTGCTGATAAGTATGTCACATACAATCTGAGGTAAGGTATGAAACACATTTTCTAAATACTGTAACACTAATGCAGGCCAGACAGGAAACAGACTGTAGTATAGACATGCAAGATAACCAAAAGACATACAAACCCACACTCACCTACAGAGCTTAATGTCATTTACAGCGTTAGAGGGTATTCTATTTTTAATCATTCCTGATAAAAGGGAATTTGGAGCTGTGCCTCTAAGTACTATACATGCAGGCTTCTCTCTGTGTGTTTCTATCGCACACACACACATACACACATATATATGAATATATGTATCCACAGATATGGAGAGCAGTCCCTTTCTATACCCAAAGGAAGAGAAAATACCTTATTGTAAACATATCTGAAGTTATCTTAATTCTGACAAGTCCGTGTGTAGGTGACACTGTCTGAGCCTGCGTACGTGTCGGTGCATTGCCTGTAACAAGCCTGTCAATGCATTTGTTGACATGTAACTTATGTGACAGTGATAACACTCTTTTTAGCAAACAGATGATGTTTGGGCTTTTTAAATGCTGCAGCATAAAATTCAGTACATTGCATGTATGAATGTGCTTGTGTGTTGTGCGAATGTGACATTGTGGATGTGCCCAAATGTGCATGTGACAGCACGACTGTTGACTGTGTGTATTTGATGTCTCCTTAACCACAGGTGCAGAGGGATGCTGACACTGCTAACAGAGAGGCACACTGCATGAGAGTGTGTTTATTTATCTCTCTCTCACACACACATACACCTAAATACATATTCACATACACACGCTCAAAAAGGGGAACTGGGAGAGAAAGCAAAAATTCCACATAGCTCCACGGACTCGCAAATATTCAGGCACAGATACATACAGAGACGAACAGCCAGACAGATAAACATTTCTGTTGAAAATCAGAGACACACACATGCATCTGGGAGGAGTTTAGGATCTTAGGCACCTTGCCCAGGCAAATAGAGGAAATTGCCAGCCTTGGCATTTTTTGGTGTATAGCAGGGCTTCTCAAGGTGACAGCTTTCACTGGGTGTTAGGAGGAGATGAGTATTTTTGCTCCTTAACATTCAGCACACTTTCAGTTGCTGTCTGTGTGTGAGTATTGTGTGATTGCGTGGGAACCTGGATGTGCAATAGTTGTGTTTTGTGTTTATGTCAGTTATGGCTGTGCAACATATGCAGTTCAGTGTTTTCCCCAGGTTTACAGCCTGGGGGGTGGGGTGGACATGACACAAACACTTACAGGATTCATGGTGTTCCTGTGTTTCTTTTAGTGACAACTGTCAATATATGGCTGGGTCTGGTTCCCTGGTTTCCTTTCACAACTGCCTGTTTATGCTGTCTACATACTAAACAGAGAACTGAAATAATCCCCTATTCACTATCTATCTATCTATAATTATTTATGCATGCATGCATGTATGAATGACAGGGTTTGAAATGAACTTTTTTGCCTTCCTGTCACATCAGTAGTAACTTTAGGACTGTATCAGACCAATATTAAGTGTAAAGTTTACCTCTGCTGTCTAAAAAGCCTTCCCACATACAAATGAGTCTGACATCTCAAAGATTTAACAGATAAATAACCAATTAATTATTTAAGAAACAGTTTATTGTAATATATAACATATTTATAAAAGGTATGACTATGTATTTTGGTAAATGTGCTTTATGATGAAATCTGTTTGTCCTCCACTAACTTTCTCTTTCTTCACTAGTCCACACGCATGCATGTCTCTGTTTCCTGTTGTCTCTGTGCCTGTGATCTTTTGTCAATACTCGTACGTTTATAAAGGTTGACGAGTTTCTCTCATAATCTGCACGTGGACGATGTTTATTCAAGAGCTTAATTAACGATCATAAATAATGGCAATAGCGTCAGGCGCTACAACAAACATGCACACGAGGAATAAAAAGACAAAAAGGATCGTCCACCAGTTTATCAATCTCGGCTGAATGAATTAGAAAATTATAAAATGATCGCCAGGTGACCGCTCAGTCATAGTCTGTATAGGAGCCGAGCTGATCCCAACGCACTTGTCAGGGACTGTGCGTATTTCTGCCTGCTGTGTGAGAAGATCAAGAGGGAGTTGGTGCGGACATGAGCCCAACAGTCGCTAATTTTAAACACATTTACCACTTGTGTGTCAGTCTTTAGCATGAAATACAGTGGATTGCAGTATTTTCATGCATTACAAGTGTCAGACTTGATGTGAGAATTTAATAAATTACGCACAATTGCTGCAATCTCGCACCGGAATTCAGCGCTTGTTTAACTATCTCAGAAGTAAACAAGTGGGACATCGGTTTATACACAACTATATAGTGTAAACTAGGTGCATTAGAGAACTCTCTCTCATGATACTGAGTCAAAGCATCCCAGCACACATGTAACCGCAACTCTGACAGGTAGGAGGAGGCTGGGCTCTATGCTTAGTGAGCTTGCTCAGCTCTGGTTTTAAAGTCAGATGTAACAAGCAGAAAACCAGGACTCAGAAATTACATGCATTCGTGTTAACTAGATGAATAACATAGGGCTATTTAGTTTGTTTAATAAAGGGACCAGGTAGAGACCTGCTATGTAGGAACGGTATCCTTAAATGGCTTCTGTTGTGATCAGGCACTATGTAAAAAATACAATTTAAAAAAAAATTAACTTGACCTTCAAGGGGCGCAGGGGTTGCCGTTGGGGGAGCAAGGCACCCCCCTATATAATGGTAAGGGAAGCACTGCAGTTTCAAGCATAGCTTGGTAAAAAAATATCTGCATGGATGCTTTTTACCATGAAACTGTAGTGACAATGAAAAACACCATAATTGTTCTTTCAAACATGGTAAGTAAAACAAATACTGTCTACTTTTGAAACTGGGGTCAACAATTTTACAGAGCACAAAAATAAAATTGTATTTTCTGTTCTGTTCTTTACTTTTGTTGCACTCTGGGATGAATTCTTCTCAACCTTAAAGCCATTTATATGAAAAATGCCTGCATTTCATTTAGGGAAAAGGGTGTGTACTCAAAGAAAACAGTTAATTAGACTTTAAAATACCTATTTTGTATGTACTGTATTTTTATTGTCCTCAGGTAAATACCTAACCTGGCAAGTCAGATTGGATTTGTTTCTCACATCCATCTGGAAAGCCTCTAATACACAGCGTTTGGGATAGGGCAGAGTCGTTGAAAAAAAAAAAAAAACTCAGGGGTGATAAAATGAACATTCTGTCTGTCATATCTTTACAGGCCAATCAAAGCAACAAAACACGTGACATAGCCACTACCAAGCTGCGCCCCTACCGAAGGAGTAAACTCCATAGAACTGCATAACACAAACCACGCCGTGTTGCTGCTTGCTTACGTCATGACTCCAAAAGTTCTGCCCCTTATTGCTGATTGGTCCTGTCACCTTCTAACTGGGCCCAAACTGTTTAGACGGGAGCTTTGCAAGAAGGATTCGCCAGTGAGAAACATGGAAACAGGCGTATACATCTGCTTTGCAAGGCTGGTAAATACCTTGACTCAATTAAAACAGACTTTTACCATTACCATGTGTTTCTTTATTTGACATACATTTTTTTTTAGCTTATTCTGTTCTTTTTTCCTCCTTTAGTGTTTCTTAAATTCTCTTGCTCACTTTCCCCCCTATTTATATCTAGCTGGAAATATACTTCACTAAAAGTTGTAAACCTCTAGTTAAATTGCATTTCTTTTCCTGTTTTATTTTGAAATCTAGAATCTCCTGTCATATATGTCGATGCCTGCCCTCAGGTGTGTCTCAATTCCTTGATTACCAGCAGCTGCTCTCGGTACACACCTGCCTCTAATCAGTTCTTTAGCCAGCCACTATATATACCCCTTTATTTTCCCTCTTCAGTTGCTAGATTGTTTCTGTTATCTTAGGGTATACATTGCCTTCAAGCCTTATTCTAAATTAGTTTTGGGATTTTCTCAGTTTAACCTTTGTCTGTTTTTTGATTTGGATTGTTAGCTCAGACTGCCTGAGTCCTTTGGTACCTGAAACCTTTCAAAAAAAGAAAACAAAATGGCAAAAAGTAAGAACATTTCTGTTCATACTCTTCTTAATTCTGACTTAATCCAGGGATTCTTAGATAAAATAAAGAATTCTAAGACTTCAGAATTTTATCCCAAATTATTAGGTAAACAAATACCAGAATTATGATTTTAAATGCAAAATTCTAACATACTCTAACTCTATTCAATTAAAAAAAATATATGAATTTTTAGAATCCAAGTCAAAACTGTCCCTTACTGTGATGTCTGCTCTACCTCTTCTTCCCTCGAAATTAAAATTAAAATTAAAAATACACCCTTGTTTTCAAGAACTTGGATATTTATGTATTTAAATTTAATGGAATTAATTTCCTTACCTTATTTTGTGTATAAAGCCAGTGTGTAAATTTTAGATTCACAAAAGATTGTTTCTTCATGAGAACAGAAGCCCACAAGACATTAAATACTAGTTAACAACGGGTAGAAGGCACACACGTTAATCCCACAAACTTCAAACAATTGTGTCTGGATAAAGAAATCAAGGGCTAATATAATGTATAGCATTTATGTCACAATGAGACACAAAGTGCACAGGTGATATTTTTTGTTATTCTGATGTAAATCAACAAGTATCTTTCCGTTTGGCCAATCCTCTCATCCTGGCACTGTCAGTCAAAAGCTACATCGTCTCTACTCTCATTTTCTACTGCGCTTTTAAAAAAAACAACATGATTACAAGCCCTGACGTTAGCTTAAGAGCTAACATTCAGGATAGCCAACCAATAAAAGAATGCTGAGGGTTCTACAGTTCACTGACCTCTGCAGCTGCTGAATAAGCCTCCATAACAGAGTCAAACAGGGTCAGCAGGCAGCTTATAATACTACTGCAAAGTTCCTTTATTAGAGTCACAAACTTTTCTTTAAAACTATTTAGATTGAGTAAACGTATCTACTGTTGTGCTGATTAGTAAGCATCTCTAAAGACCCCCCCCCCACACACACTTTTTTCACTCTGTTTCTTCTTTTCCTCCTGTCAATTGACCTCTTCTTTTAAGTTTGACTAAATCCCCAGACTAGGTAACCCCCTGCTGTCCCTGTCTGTCTCCTTTATTTACCCACATTTTCCAACCCATCTTTTCTTTTTCCAGTGCCCAGCTCTTTTACACTGTTCCCCCTCCCATTCTGCTCACTTCTCTCTCCCTCCCTCTCCTTGCAGCAGTTAGCCAATAAAGGATGTTGTTAATATCATTAGGCAGACTTCCTCTAGCCCTGTGACCAGCCCACTCCCTTTCAGCCATAATCAAGCATGCACACTAACTATCAAAGGAGACATCACTAATAAACTACCACAGAGAAGCACAAAAACACACACATACACTCCCAAAAGAAAATACAGTTGGGTTTAGAGCAATGGAATAAACGTGTGCGGGTGCATGTTGGAGTTGAAGCGACAGGCAAAGGGGCAAGTGAGAGAGGTGGGGGATGGAGGTGGTGGGGGTTACCCAGACAACACTAATTAAGTATATGCTGAAGGATAGCACAGTCTAATGCAAATCTGCCACTGAAGTACACTAAATTAATTGGGGTTGAAGGAAATGTACACAAGCAGACATAGCTAATAAAGTCAGCTCTGAGAAGAAGCAAATATTATCAGTTTAGTTGGTTTAAATGAAAAAGGAGGGATGTGGGGGCAAGTTTGGCTTCCTGTTGCACTGCAGTCTTCTGTTGTAAATCATGACTAAAATGGGAGTACACATTGTCAGCTGAATAGCATGAATGTGTTCTCTCCTGACAGCTGAATGCTTCAGTGCATATATCACCAGTTAAACACAGTCTGAAGGGAATTCATGATGCAATCCTGCAAGCACAGAGCACTACATTTAAAGAAGAAAAAGAGTGGTGGGAGGCCAATTACATGAGACTGCTAATAGAACATGTGGCAGAGAGGAACAGATCCTTATGCAAGCACAGGCAATTATTCAACTAAATGAAAGGATTTGGAGTCAAGTAAATACAGCCATCATCATTTATTGCACAGATACCACTGAGACAGTCCCAGTTGAAGACGTCACATCCTTTTTTTGCTGTTTTTTTTTTTTTTTTATTATTATTCTATGAGCTTTGAGAAAGAAGGGGGTAGAATACATTGCTCATCAACCAAAAGCTTATCCATTTTACTGAGTGGCTCCTTACACTGGGAGTATCCAGTCAATGTGAAACTATGATTCCTGGCCCTATGATCTACTTTGAAAGCAGCTTAATGTTCTGTTTTTGGGGGTATTTCTGAACTGTAATCATCTCATTTCTGAGCTAAATAAACATTTACATTAATCAAATTGAAAGAAAAGTCTGTAGCAGGAAAACTTATAGGTTTCAAGCAACAGCAGAAGGACCTAATTTAAGGTGTGTTTGGTTCATTTAACTGCTAAACAAAGTCACTTCAACCAAACTTGCCACTTTGTTGCTTTTTACCTGTTTGATCATCTGACATCTTTTTGCTCTGCCAGATATTGATGAAATGCCCTCACGTTGTGTTCCCATTCCAGTAACTATTTTGGCTAAAGGTAATATTAAGACAGTCATGCGATAATAAAAAACATGACCTCTGATAATAAATTAACTACCTAGCCATACGTAACCTTGCAAAGCAGATGGATACGCCCATTTCCTTGTTTCCCACTAGCGAATACATCTTGCAAAGCTCCCGTCTGAACCGTTTGGGCCCAGTTAGAAAGAGACAGGACCAATCAGTGATGAGGCACAGTACTTTCAGGTGCGGCGGAGTTGTGACTTAAGCAAGCAGCAACAAGAGGCTAGTGCCAACATTAGCATGGATGCTGCTAAAGCGCCAGTTTAATCAGATTTTGACATTTCTTCGTTAAAAGAAGAACAAAGAACAGCATCGAGTTGTTCTCTTTTCAAAAACGACAAAAGTCGTGTACTGACATGTCTACAGTCGCCATGGTTCACATTATGGAGTTCCCTATCAGTATTGCCAGATCTCGTGAGACAAATAAGCAACCAAGCCTGGAAAAACAAGCCTAAAACAAGCGACTTTTGCTACGGAATTCCCTCTAGGTTCCGGGGAGAGAAAAATAAATAAACTGTGTGCACGGTTTTACAATCCGTTGGGACGGATTGTAAACTGAGGGTACAGATTGCCAGTTTACATCCATGTGGACAGATTGGTAAACTGCGCGCAGTTTTGCAAAACTGCACCCATGGTACAGTTTTTTTTCTCACCTCTGAGAGCAGAGAGCAACATTGAAAGCTTTCTGAATGGAGGTAAAAAAAAAAAAAAAAAAGGTTTTCTGTACCTGTTCCTGGTCATCACACCTTAGTAAATTAACCCTCAAGCTATCTTTTTTTTGGAGATCGGTGCCATCCGTGATCAATAATGTGTGCATAGGGTTTGCTTGCTTGCCCCCCCCCACACTCTCTCTGTAACACAGAAACTCTCATCATGTCTGTCCGTATTTTCACCTGCTGTTCTGTATCCTCTCTTGTCAAACGTCACTTTCTACCATTATTTAATTTTTGAATTTATGATAAAACTACGTAAAGTTCCCGCACTGGTTCTGGTGAGGAATTAAATGACGTCGTCGAACTTCCTTGCGCAAATCAGCTGTTTTGAACCCAGGTCGCAAATAATGAAGACTTAGGATTTCTGATGTTTCAGTAAAAGAAAGGCTACTGCTGCTAACACTGAAGCAGAGACACAATGAGGAAGATAAATGCTGTGTTCTATTTGTAACTCATATTCCGACTTGTTTTTCTGACTTCTGACCAGAAGTGGCAAATGGAACGTCTCTCCAAGATGTATTTACAACTCATGAACTTGGTATTGCACAGAGCATCCGTCCTCGACGTCCCATCATGGTGGCACAAAGTATTAAGTGTAGTAAAAAATTTGATTTTGACCTGTTTTAAGAACCTTTAGCTATATATCAGGACATTTTTAGAAACTATAGACAGCACTACCCTGTGGTTGCATGTCGTGTGCAGCAACAGTCTTTTAATACATGAAGTACTGCGCAATGTGTTGTTTTAAAGGTCGGCTAACAACTGATCAATGATGCTAAAAACAATGATAGGCTAATGCAAGAATGACATCCGTCATTTTTCCAACTTTTTTAATTGATATATGTGAAGCACATACATGCATACTTACAAACATTACTTAAGTTTCACCCATGTATATATGAATTAATACACCATATACATGGGGTACCTAGAAATTAAATAAACATATTTAAGGATTCACTAATGTCCAGAGTTTTCATTGCTTTTTTGTGTTTCATTCCATGTAGTGAGGTCATATAATATTCTATTTCCATTTTAAATTGTTGTATCTTTGGTGACTTTTGAGTCCATTTACACTTATGGATATAGTATTTATCAAACAATGTAAGTAAATTTAAAATTTAAATCCTTTTACAGTTTCTATTTCTATCGTCATAATAAAAAATTACATCCTTTTCTTTGAACTGAACTTTGGAGCCAGTTTATACATTATAGAGTTGCTCTTCAAACAACCAAAACAAGCGACTATGGAGACACTCATTTTTTCCCCAACTCGTTGTGGTTATGACAAATGGAACGCAAACAACTGGGAAATCCGCTTTTTCAGATGAATGTGACGTCATTCCCAGTTCCAACTTAAGATCTCTGAGGTAAATGGAACGCAGCAACAGAAGCAACATGTATGAGCTGCTGTGTGTGAGAGAAGGGAATGGATGCAGGGGTGAGTGTGGGCAGGTGAGGGGGGGCAGGAGGAAGTAGCTAGCTAATAAAGTAGGATTAATGTCCTGATGAAAATAAGGTACCCCAAGTGATGACCATTATTTCTAAATAAAAAACGGATTAAAAAAAAAAAGATTTTTTAATTGAAACAAGGAATATGATCATTAAAAGCAAAATAAGACCCTTACACACCTGTCTGAGGAGAATTATAAATGTTCATGAAACTTGTTGCAGTTTTTTTATTTTTTTATTTTAGAATAAACAGTGTTTTATTGTTACTATAAACTTACTACCATTAAAGACATATCTGACAAAAAAAAAAAAAACAATCTCCAGTGACATTGTCTCTATCATTGAAGTATGACACAGGTCTCTGTGGTGTTTCATATGTACACAAAGAGGAGTTTTATTAAAGAGGAGAGACAGACAGAGAGGACAGCATGTAGTGACAACATTTAAGAGGCCACAATAAATTTGGCAAACAATACATGATAATGACAAAATCACTCAGCCAGTCAGGCATTTCAGCAAGCATCCCATATAGTTGTGGTCAGCCACATACTAGGTTTTTACCTAGTCTTAAGTCTTGGTTATATTGCCACTACTGAACACCACTGTCACGCTTTATTTATTCCTTTCCCTTTGCACTGTAATGGAAATATAAAAGGGTGCATTGATTAGTGTTTAAGGATCAGGCTTTAATAGATTAAAAGCCCCCGGCTCTGAGAGATGCACTTTAACTTGCTCTCTCTCTCTTTTTTCACACAAACACGCAAAACGAAGTTCCTACAGCATGCTTGCACACGAGCAACAACCAAATATACAGATGCAAATATGATGGTAGAAGATTAATTAAGTTGAATGAAAATACATGAGATGGATATACACCTACACACACACACATAAATAAAAAAAATATGAGCTGGCAATTTTAGCAGTAGAGCTCTAACCATGTATCTAAAATTATAGAAAAGAATGAAGATATCTGAATATTAAAACCCAAAATTAAATAGTTAATTCCTGAATAAAAACGCAGAGCTTCAATGTCGAATATATCAACTGAAGACATAGTCATTGATTTTTCACAGTTAATTAATACCTCCGCCAAGGAGGTTATGTGATTGGGTAGGTTTTTTCGTTTTTTTTGTTTGTTAGCAACATAACTCAAAAGTCATGGTAGGAGACCATGGGTGCTTCCGCCATGACAGTCCACACGTAGCGAAGTCAATGCTTTGCCTCACCGTGTCTCCACCCCACCGGGGAGGGAGTGATTGGCAAATTAGATTTTGGGAGTTATCCGGATCACCGTCTGAATTCAGGAATGTTTTAAAAGGATTCTTCACTATTGGGAGATAGGGCTGATGGCGGAGATCTGCGCTCTGTGAGTGCTTTTCTAGTTAATAGTATGGCTATATCCAAGGATTGTAACCAACAAGCACACTGGGGTTGGGGATCGGAGCAAATGAGTAAACACGAAAGTAAATCAGGCCAACCATGTTTCAGCATCCCACTGCTGATGTACAGACCTGAATAATTGCTGTACATTGAGAGCAAAGCTAACTAGTCAAATTCCTTGTTGCACAGGCATACTTGATGAATAAAACTGATTTTGATTCTAAAATAGTATTCTTTAACAATAAAGCAGTAGTTTTGGGGGAAAAAAGAGGTTTTTGCTTGTTTTCTGTTTAAGTTAAATATTTTATAAAATGTTGTATGATGTTGAAAGAGCTGCACTTGACAATTCTGCATTGAGAGGATGATTTGCCTAATGGCATCATTGTGGTTAGCCACAAACCTGTAACTACACCCAATTCGAAATGCCTCATTAAATAATTATTTTTCATTCATAAATTTGTTGGTCTGCTCTAGCACTTCTCTGACTTCAGTAACTAAAGTGGTCATAGCACACCATGTGTTAAATATTGTACTGCCATCTGCTTTCCCTGGTCTTTTCTTGCTACGCCTCCTACTAACCTCTAATTTCCACCCTTCACCTCCACACCCCTTACATTACTTCTGGTCTTCCTCTGCCATATTTAATCATATTTTCACAAATGTCTATTCACTGCTTCCCCTGCTTGCTTTCCTCTGAAACCTTTCTACCAGTAGCAATGATATCTTAAGGCATCCTTCAGTTGAATAGTCTTCACTTCTGTTATTAAATCCCCTGTGTTCTTTCTCTTCCCTTGCTTCTTTCCTCTGACCACATTCATTTTGCTGTAACCAGTCAACCAACCTCCTATGCCTCCCTTTTCTTGTCTTCTTGTGTCCTTTAATTTCTCACTTAAATACTACTTCGGCACCCAAAATAACCAACAAGCACCAATAAATACTATCCATATTTCACATAAAAAGGGATAAAGATAGTTTAAATGTTTTTAAAACCATCCATGGTTTTGTTTGTGAATGGTGTTGCTGCTGCAGGATGCAGAACAGGATTTATTAATAAACTTTATCATTTCTCATTGCTGATCTTCCCACAAAAAGAAGAATTAAAATGTTTTAAAACTCATGTTGTCTTTGACCACATTACAGCCAATGGTGCATGTTTAATAGTTTGACCATAGAGAAGATCATACCATGGTGACAGCCCTGTGCCAATTGTGCCATGGCAAGCAAGGATATATGCGCCAGTACATATGTTTGCTTTCGTCATTTCTTAAAATAGTCCAGCATCATTAACAGGAGTTCCTTAATCACTTACTCAAGGCATTTATTATAAAAATGCGCTCATACTGCAGCACCATCTTTATGATGGTGATTTAAAGCAATATGCGGCTATTTTTTAATAGCCTGGGATACAGTATTACCAAATTACAGCCTATTCCTAATTCAAAGCACTTTCTACCCATTCACTCCCCATTTGTACATTGATGTCTAGGGATGTAACCTAGTAAAGCAGATGGATACGCCCGTTTCCTTGTTTCCCACTGGGGAATACATCTTGCAAAGCTCCTGTATGAACCGTCTGGACCCGGTCAGAAAGTGACAGGACCGATCAGCGATGAGGAGCAGTACTTTCAGGCACGGCGCAGTCATGCAGCAACAAGAGACCGGTGCAATTATGGCAGAAGAGATTAGCGTGGATGCTCCTAAAGCGCCAGTTTTATCAGAACTTGATGACATTTCTTTGTTTAAAGAAGACCAAAACCAGCAGTGAGTTTTTTCTTTTCAAAGACAACAAAAGTCATTTACTGGCATGTCTATTGTCCCCATGGTTCGCGTTATTCCTCTGCAGCTGCGCACCTCGGTCGTGGCTACGTCACGTGTTTTGTTGCTCTGATTGGCCTGTAAAGATGTGACACAGAACATTCATCCAATCACACTCTGAGTTTTTTTCACATCCTCTGCCCTTTCCCAAAAGCTTTGTATTGAAGGTTTGCCAGATGGATGTGTAAAACACAGCAATACTTCTGATCTGAGAAAGCAGTTTGCATCACATGGATTTCAACCATGGAGCCAGAACCAGATAAAAGCACAAGTTTGTTCTCTCAGCCACCTAAAAGAGACTCAATCAAGCTCAAACGCACCCAAACGGTAAAGATTGCCTAGTTTGTGTCCTGAAAGTTGTTATCCATCTCTCCAACTTAGCACAGCTGGTGCCATATGAAGCTCTCTGTCAGGATGGATGGATCAAGTGGGATTTTTAAGGAGTGACAGAGCCACAGGCTCATCCTCACTGCTTATTTTCCTCATTATGATTTCTGTGTAAATGCCAGCAGAAATTTAACATGTTAGTGTTGTTGAAAGAGGACTGCACAAGTACACATTATTCATGGTAAAAGTAGTTTTTAATACTGTAGTTGTAAAATATTCTACCTTTACTTGTTTTGACTCCATCCTCAGGTGTTCATTTGTTTTAAACTTATTCACCCTCCATGGACCCCAAAATACATTTTTCTGAGAGGGAAGGGAGAGGAATAGGGGGTAGTGGGACTGGGTTTTAATCTGTGCAGTATAAAGGAAAAGCACTAGGTAGTTATGGTAGTCAATGTAGTTCATGTTGGAGTAAATTGTAAAAACACTTGTGCCATTACATTACAAATGGTGTTTGATGTCGTTTTAATATATGTGATATTTGATAGTGTTTTGATATTAAAAAATAAAAATCTAAAGTTCATTAGGTCTGAGATTTTTTTTTTTTTTTTAACGAAATAGCGTTTTTATCGCATACCAGGCATCAGTACCGTACTGGTTCAAATGTGAAAGATACCCATCTACTGATGGCTTGATTTTAAACAACAGGGAGGTGTACTACCAGGCAAGATCAGACTTTGTGTCATGAAGCTTTCTGTCTCTTAAACAGGCTATATCACTATGGTTGAGTCTTACCTCAATTCCTGGTTGGTGCAACGATTTGTTCAGAAGTCCTGCTTGAAATTGGCTGTAAAGACTTCCAGCTGGGACACAAGATGGCAGCATAGCTGAGGAGCTCAGCACTGCACCCTCTGCTGCTACATTGTGATTTTGTAATGTAAATAAACTTTGATACAGTGGGGTTAACAACGGATACCAGGCTAAAAGGCAAGAAAGGTATATATAGCAATCAAAATTAAACAACGATGACATTGAACGACCATGAGGCAACCTACAAGCCACTATTAGCAGGCTAACATAATGCCCAGCGAGGAGACGCAGATCTGGACCTGATTCTTCAGAAGTTTGCCAGGACAACAAACAGTTGGAGGATATTAGGGGGAAACTGTGAAGATGAACATAAGACTAGACAAAGAAGTAGAACGAATAATGAAAGACAAGGAGCAAATCCAAAATACAAAAGATATCTTATCATAAATGCTAACACTGCATAACTCATTGGATGCTAAAATAAATGACCAGGAGACTCACTCTAGACGAGGAACAAAATGATCTATGGTGTTACTGAGGGGGTTGAAAAGGAATCTGAATCCATGATTTCTTTTTTTCTGAAGAAGTTACTCCATGAAAATCTCGACATACCTGACAAAATACCTTTACAGGTGGAAAGAGCACACTGCATGCTTTGACCTTAGCCGCCTAAGGATGCAGCACCAAGATCCATCCTGGTGAGATTCCTCAGCTTTAAAACAAAAGAAACAGCTTTGCAGTAAAGGGATTCACCTGGCAGGGGAGGCAAACAAACCTAGATAACGACTACACACCGCATATCCTTCAAAAATAAAGGGAAAACACAGAAATACACAATGTCGTCAGATCTGGTTCAGAACCCTGTATCTTGTGGCTTTAAGTCAATTATGACAATGACACGCAGATTTAGGCAAGAGGGTCTGGCTGCAGCCCTTGAGCAAACCTCTACGCTGGGGCATTCAGCTGGAGACCTTTACGGTGGGGTGAAACCTCTTTGCTGTCGGCTAAACCAATTGTATGTAGGCATGGGTCAGAATTTGGTAAGTGGTTTGATATGTTTTTCAGTTTGAGCCCTCATGTTCATGGGACAGCACTAAAGCAGTCACACTTACCGGGAATGTGTCTCAAAGTCTGTGAATCCTAGAAAATGGATAATGATTTTTAGTCTGTGTTTGTGTGTAGGTATGTGTGTGTGTGTGTGTCGGTAAAGCCACACATCAAATAGAGCACAAGCTAATAAAAAAACAGATGTCAAAGAACCAACTACAGACCTTAGCCACACAACAATAACCATCATAGTAGTAATTAGGACTGTCAAAGTTAATGTGTTAATATCACGTTAACTCAAATTACTTTTAACGCCACTATTTTTTTGTCACACGATTAATGCATACGTGTTGTGTGATCCTCGACCCATCGCGTAGTTTGCGAGATCAGGAAGCGGTGCCATCATGAAGCAGTGCAAGCGAGCAGAAATGGATAAAGGACAGAGACTTTTGAATGGCAGGTTGAGCTTTGAGGTCATGCCAGATAAAACTGAAGTTATTTGCTCCTACTGTTGACATGAACTGAGGTACCAGGAGTTCGTAGAGTCTTAAATAGCCTGTACCACTCGCTGGCCGAGCACACCGCTAATGCAGAGAGCCACCCCCTTAGCCATGCTGGATTGCTGACAACAGAGACGCTGAGACAACTCTGCAAGCAGGGATGACTCGCTATCTGGCATACCAGGAATTTCCTGGTGGATCGACGCTCTTTTGAGCCAGCATGATTTATTCATTTATCTATTTCCGTTATTTATAGGCGTGGTGTGTGACAGGGGAGCAGAGGTGTTACAGGTGAGCCTGAGAGTGAAGAAGCTCTGTAGAGTATCATTATATAAGCTAAAAGTATTATTAGACTGTGGATCCCCTTTATTTATAAAGGAAAAATGTTTGAGATTAAATCTGTAGTTCTTCTATGATCTGAAGATTGAAAAGATGGTTAAGTCTTCTTACTACACCTTAAAAGTTCTCCACTGAGACTTCTTTTACTTTGTGTGTTCTTGAGTTTTGAAAAGCAGTTTCAAATGTTTTATTGACATTATTCCAGTAAATCTACTGGACTGATGACACTGTCTAACTGTCAGCCTTTATTTTACATTTGGCAGTTATTAAATTTGAAAATAAAAAGATGATAAATAATAGCAGACTTTTTTAAAGTAATTCTTGCTTTTTCTCTTGAGTAGGGCAGATGTGTCACCTTACTCACCTCTGATCACATCAGAACAGTTAAACACCATTAGATGTGTCTGTGCCTTACTGCTGAGCTCTCAGAGGAGACTTGACTTCTCCCAGTAATCTGTAGTGTGATTCTCTAACTGATTTTAGTCTTTTTTTTGTATCATCCTGTTGTGAGTCCTCTTGGTGTAAAGGGATGATTCTGTGAGCCTTTATTTCCCCCTGTGAGTCTGAAATTCTCTGCTTTAAGTGTGAAGGATCAGGGATGATCTTTTAGTGATTTAAACTTCACTGACCATGTTCTTATATACATGTGTGATGATGAAATCTGTTGTTATGTGTTAAGCTGCTGAAAACAGAGGAGTTAACTTGTAGAAGTCTGAAGTTAGACACTACATGATGGTATCATTAAATTATATTAAGGTCAGTATCTCCATCTGCTGTCCTTGTTGGCCTTGAGTTTACCATGTTATGCTCTCAGCATATTTTTGGAGCATTCAGTATCTTTGAGCTTAGTCTAGAGAATTTTCTGGACTTTATCTGTTGTTGTTTTGGGTTGTTGACACGAACAAACATTTGCATAAAGAAAGCATTTTTGTCCACTTGTGTTGATAAGGGTATTTAAATCTTGAGAAATAGTCCTGTATGGTACATTAAGGACAGAAAAAAATGTGATTAATGTTGAGTTAACTGTGAAATTTGTGAGATTAATCGTGATTAAAAATTTTAATCTATTGACAGCCCTAGTAATAATTACTGATACCCTTGAAACCCACAAGATCTGTGTGAACTGAAATCTGTTAGCACTGGGTTTTCGCACTAACCCATGGATCTGTTTCTGAGACTGAGTGCAGCGCAGCCCTGAGCTGATAGATCATGATTTCACAAAACCACACAAGAATGACGAGAACAACATACTAATGTTATAGTACTTTGCCATCCTGAGGATGATTTGCTGTTCATTTGGTGCCTGTTTTGATGTTATTTATTGTCTGTAGAAGATGTTTAATTCTGTAGTTGACTGAGACTTGGACACTTGTAAACACAAGCATTGAATAGAGACATAATACATTGCATTATAACATTAAAATCATGCTGTATTTGTTCATACAACAAAAGCAAAGTAAAGCCGGGTGTACACTGTACGATTTTCCTGTGATTCAGTCATTAGTTTAGAGTCGCATGACTCACTCTGAAGTCGGGCTGACTTTCAGTCGGATTGGGCGTCATTTGTCGTGCTGTGTACAGAGGGGTATGACGGCCAACCACGGCCCGACTACAACTACAACCTGCTCCCAACTGGTTGGGAGGATTTCTGGCATGTTTGATATTTTGGTCGTACGACGCCAGTCACTTCACAGTGAGAGCAGAAATAAAAGCAGGATGAACAACATTGGGGGTTTGTTTTCCTAACAAAATTACCATGACAATGGCTGGAATCACTTTCTGACTCACCCCCATTATGATTAAGGAAATAAACGAGCAGGAAATATTAAGTGGATCCATAGGTATTCACTCTTACTGCAAATAGAGGACAATCGTCTTTGCTTACAAGTCCCCAAATGTTACTATCCCTTGATCTGGTTGTCAGCTCTGTCATTTTGTAAATCAGCTGTCTCTATGTCAGCGCCACTAAGCAAAGAAAATTCTCGCTGGAATCTGTTTGCTACCTGTTCTATATCGGCAGAACTGGGATCTGACACAAATGCAGCAATATCTTCCATGATGTCTCACTCGCCAAAACGGAGACCAGTACCTGCTTTACTTTTGTCTGATTGGTCACTTTTAGAGTGAATCACTACACTGGATAACATATACCTTTTTTCTCTAGGCTTCTCACCAATGAAATATAGAAAGAGGGTTCTGCAAAACATAATATTAATAAAAACAGGCTGTTGTGTATTTAATTTTCTATTATTGTCGAGATCTATGGGGAAATCCTCAAAGATCTACCAGTTAATCAAGATCAACAGGTTGGCAACCTAGGCCGTGAAGGACAGAATGACAGTACTGCATTGGTAAGAATGTCCAGTCTTGATTATCCAAGATAGAGACAGGAAACCCGTCTGTGAAAATTAACACTGCTATTTACTGTTTATCCTAAGAATGTACATTTTTCACGATTAGGTTTGGCATGTTTCAGGACTATTGGTTGGATTGTTCTTCCATTCCACTGACATGTAGAGAGTGACTGGTTTGAGAGGGATTTGTGATTGATGCCTATTGATAAATTAGTTAGGCAGACAGTACATCTAATGCATTCCAGTGACCCATAGACAGTAAACAGTAAGTTTAATTAGATTGATGCTTATGCCCCAAAAGCAAGCATGATCATCAGGAGAATAATATTTTCTGTATCATCATCCCACAATGCACCAACTGTAATGCAAAAGGATATGCTGAAAGGAATGAAACACCAAATTAACTAAATAAAAAAATTAAATTAAAAAATATAAGAGTAAAAAATAAGAAGAGTAAAAAATATTTAAGGAAGAGTGTAAATTAAATTCAAAATTTGACTCCAGTGAGACGTGGTGACATCTGTGATTCAGAAGTGGCTTGAAACTAGGAACACAACACATGTAGTCCGTTTCCTGGGCCCGTCTGTGTGTGATGGCTCTTGATCCACTGACTCCAGCCTTAGTCCACTCCTTGTGAAGCATCCCCTAAATTCCTGAATCTGATTTGTTTGACAACCCTCTGAAGGCTGAGCTAATGAATGAGATGAATCTAGAACATATTGAAAATGTATCCTTCTGAAGTAAACCACAGGAAAAAAAAAAAAAACTAACTCTTAGATGATATTCTAATTTTTGAGATGCACATGTATACCTGCAAGCAAGTGGTGTTTTGACTAAACTCAGCAGCAGTGCAGTCTATAGGATACATTTACCTAAGTAACAGTTGTAGAAATATTTCTTGCATGTCCTTTGTGATGTGCTCTTGGACTCATTAATGATGCCTATTGATCCAAACAGAGCAGGATGCAAAGCATGTGTGTCACATGTTACTGCATTTAGTACATTAATGCAGTAAGTAGGAGTAAAGTGATAAAGGGAGATTGGCAACTAGTTTAATACCACATAAGATGTTGGTCTTATGTCGATAAAGAAAGAGAAAACATTAATGGCAGATATACCAAGTGGGCCATCCAGTTATTGTATGAGGGTAATACTGCAAAGTTAAAGAATCCCCCCACCTTTCACTGTCAACCATCCCAAATGCTTGGGTGTACTTTCATGTGTATGAGGGAGAAAGATGCACAAAGAAAACAAATGTTTGAAAGATCATAGCAAAATATACACAGCAAAATCTCTGGAGTCAAATTTCTGTTGTTAGGTCAATTGGTAGTGAAGTGTTGAGTTCTGGTGTTGTGTCTCAAATATCTAGCACTCTGCCGGTGAAAAAACGTAAGACGGGGGTGTGAAATTTCAGAATTGACAGCATTTAACACCGGGTCTTTAAACATCCAGGTATCTGGGCAGGTTTGCCTTTCGCTGGATTGTGGGGTCGCCATTTTCTTGCACTCACATCGAGTATGAAAAGGAGAAATTGGTAAGTCTAACCGTCATAATTCTCGTAATTTGGTTAGTATTCTGATGAAAAGTGCACTTAGGTTTGTTTTTGAATTCATTCCGTGGAGATTTGAGGCATTTTCAACAAGTCACCATCGTGTTTTATAGCTTTTCTCCTGGTACCGTTTGGCGGTTAATTCACATAAAACGATAAGCTTATTTTAAGCTAGTTTGATAGTGGAAAATTTAATGGCTCACAGTGGTGATTTTTATTCCTGTGGTTAATGTTCCATCAATTACCCTGCAGACAGTGTTGGGTTGGGTGTATTGGGTTTTTTCCTTCACGTAATCTTTTTTAAATTCACCAAATGTCAATTTCAATTCCGCTAAACCCTTTTTAAAATACCTTTTAAGTACTTTGCTACCCTGAACATCTTACTAACATGCCATGCGGTTGTGTTAAGCTGACTGTTCCTCAGACTGCGTTATCGGTAAATGTGTTTTTTTGCCATATTTAGCGCTGATAGACCTTACCTTTTGCCAGTTATTAGCCTTTAGATATATACAGTAGTATGATATAATCGTAGCATGAGTTTAAGCTGTTTTTGTACAGAATGAAAGCATAAACGTAATGCCAGCTTTCACCTTAATTTGCCCAGCGTTGTGGCATAAACGTAATGTTAGCTTTTGCCCTTATTTGCACAACATTAAGGCATCGACATAAGGACAGTTTTAGCGTTTATATGCACTGCATGAAAACTTATCTGTAACTTCAGCTTTAGCCCTTATTTGCACAGTTACTGAGGCATTCACGTAGTGCTAGCTTAAGCCTTTACTAGCACAACATTAAGGCATCAACATGATGACAGTTTTATCATTTATATGCACTGCATGAAAACTTAACCGTAACTCCAGCTTTAGCCTTTATTTGCACCATTATCTAGGCATTCACGTAGCACTAGCTTTAGCCTTTACGAGCAATATATAAAGGCATAAACATGGTCATGACAAAGGTAAATTTATAAGATTGCTAGATTAAACATTTTATTTTTCGCATATTTCATGTCAGATCCATCTGTTGGAGTAAGATATTACCATATGGGAAATTTTATGATCAGTACATTAGGTTGGATGTACAGTAACAAATCATTGCTATAAAGTAGGGGTGTCAAACTGGGGGACCTGGGGGCCAAATCAGCCCATGGCATAGTTAAACCCAGCCTGCAAGATCATATAGTATATTTTATTATGACTGGCCCTCTGGTATGAGGTCTGCAGAATTCCTCCAGTAAAAATACTAGCTTAAACTTGATGATTTAAAAAAATCTGTTATAAGATATGAAAAAAATAAAGAGTAAATTTATCAAATGTAAGGATGTTGGAAAACAAATAAATTTGTGTTTTCATTTCATATTTTCAATTTTGTATCTTACAATTAACTGAAAGGTAAGATTTTGACCTTTTATATTCACAATTTTAAGTTAAGTCTTATTTTGACCTTTTTAACTCATGATTTTGAATATCGAACGTTTTAACATTTTCAACTAACTTTGACTTTTGATACCATGTTTTGACCTTTTAACCCATGATTTCAATTTTAATCTCTTATTTTGACTTTTTAATGTCATGATTTAGAATTCTGTCTTATAATCTGACCTTTAAAGTTTAAGATTTAGAATTTTATCACATATTCTAACCTTTAAACTCATTATTTTAGACTTGGTCATGGTCAGGTTAGACCTAAATTCAGAATCCAACCCCTGCTGCGGTTGGATTTGACACCCCTGCCTTAAAACAAGTAATGCCTGTACAGCACAGTTGAGAATTTTTTTCTGTCTGTTTGTGGCACTTAAATGGCAAAATCAGAGGTTTTAAATGTTAAGTTTGTGTTTTCCATGGCTCTTAACAGATTCAGCAACCTTTCTAACATCTACTCCATCCACACCATCATCTTCATTCAGTGGGAGTTCCTTCTCTTTGTCCAGTAGCGGCAGTGAGAGTGACGCATTAAGACAACCCAAGCAAATCAGAACTGATGAAGAGTCACTCCAGACCTCTGCCAGAGATGTACTTTGATAATCAGGTTTGTTAAGTTACTTTGGAAAATGTCTATAAAGTTTCACCTACTTTGAAGGTCCAGTTACTAAAGGTGTGAAATCAATGGATATAGAGCTATAATGTATTATAGAACTCAGGAATGTGGCCTTAAAATCATTGTAAGGTAAGTAAGTAGTTTATCAAAACTGTATTGCCAAACATCATTGTCAAAGTTGAACATATTTAAACAAGTTACTTTTTTATTTTGGTTTTGTCATTATGTTTTCAGCTGATAAAAGAAATCCTGCAGGTCAAAACAGGAGGGACAATGATTCTGGAAGAATATGAAGAGACTGGGACGCTAACATTCTTAGAGCACGCATGGTTGAGACAGAAGGGTAGGCTTATGTAACCAGATTTGGATGGTAAAGCAAGAGTGCCATCAAAATTGAACAAATGTTATCAATTTAGATTTCCTGTAGCTCCAGTGTTTGGTAGAAAAATGTAGCCAACTTATCTGCGAAATTTTGACTGCATGAGTTTGGTTTCATGCATTGCTAACGAAATACCAGGAAATACCCAATGTAGAATTCTTTAGCTGGGACACTTTAAAGCAAATACCAGCTTGCCCTTTTCTCTCCTTTTGCAGAAGAATCCCTCAGCGACTGACAAAGGAGAAATATGACTTGGGGATTGTCACCCTGTTCCCAGCCTTGAAAGATCCCCTCTCCAGAAAGGGATATGTGTGTATTCTTTTTAGCAGTGCTTTATTTATAATTGTTTTCTTTTCACTTACAGGTGATAACTATGTGTAGAAGACCTTGACAATGTTCACTGCTGTTTTAAGTGTAAGTGCATGTCAAACTGCCAGTTGATTTTATCCACTTAGGTAAAGGTAATGCTGTTTAACATAGAGGTCATTAATGATGAACCCTGCATAAAGGCTCCAGTGTTTATTTTTGTTTGGAGACATGTTGATCAGATTGTATGGTCATTTGGAAAGCTGTGGTCTGTGTTGCTGTGAGGACATTAGAGGTGTCTCTAAAATAGTTAGCCTCTTAGCATAATTGCCTAAGTCATTTTTTGGCCAAATTGTGATATTTGTCTAAATGTACTCTTCTAACACTGCTGATTAATAATGAAATTATGCTATGAGACTAAGGATGTAAAGGTAATCCTCACTGATAAGTGTCTCAAATAGATTCAAAATGTTCAAACTACCAAACCCACCTCTTTTAAACACCTCTTTCTTTACAAGGAACATTTTTATGACAGCCAAAGTGGCTCAGTGTTTCTAGGATGGAGGCTTAAGATCATTCAAAGGAAGACAAAACTTGTATCCAAGGAACCAAAAATGCAGACTGCAGGAGGAGGTGGTCCAAGACAGGAGAGGATGCTCCCTCAGCCTGATGGTCAGTTGGATGAAGAGTGTTGTAAGGTAGCCATATCCTTGATGAGCCATACCAGTGAAAGAGAAATCGTCATGCAAAAGATGGTCGAGACCTTTGTGTACAGACAGTGCCTCATCCACAATCCTTATGAGTCACACTGTGCTCTCAGTGTTTTCAAGGCTGCTTGATACCAAAGGATTGGTAAGTATTGATATATCATCCAAAAATACAATGTACAGTTGTGTACTTGGTTTATAATTATGTCAGAAACAGAACCAAACTGTTCTTTTGTTTCTCTGTTGCTCTAGATCTCTCAAGACTTTAACCTCCTGTTTGGGCCAGAAACAGCAACACGACTCCTTAAAAACTGGCCTACGTCTTATAAAGAAAAGGTCATCAGTGCAGCAGAGAACCTTACTACCACTCCCGTTCTCCAGAGTTTGCTTAAGTCTGCCTGGAATCCAAGAGACAATGAACCTTCACAGGATCACTCGGGTATTCTTTTAATGAATTATGAAATGATCAATTCCCAGTTTCATGCATTATTAAACATATATTTGTCACTAAGAAGCTGATCAATTTAAATTATACATTTGGCCGCAGAAATCTGAGAAGGGTTGAGCTTGGCTTTTTAGAAGTAAAATGTGAGACCCAACTTTTTTCTTCACCTACAGAGTGGGACAGTGATATGGCATCTTTCCTGCTGCTTCTACACATCCTCCCACCTCAGCCTACTAAAAAGACCATGCTCAAGATCAGCGCAGCTCAGGCCATGGATCATCTAGTTGTCTTTCACAAGGTATATGCTGGCTTGCTGTATGATAAGTGTGAATGTGATTTGGACAATGGAATAATTTTTTTTTTCCTACAGTCATGCCAGAGCGTCGAAGAACACCCAAAGAACCAGGAGGGAAACCATCAGCCATACCTCCTTGCTTCTGGAACCAGCAAACAGGCCATCAGCAATTACTACTTTTTGATGGACAAGAAGCTCATCCCCTGCCAGGGAACCACATCGTTGGCAGCCATTGATGAACTTTTAAAAACTCACTTCATTTTCAGTGTAAGCTACAAAGATGCACTCAGCAGCATGTATACATTCCTCCAGACAACGGTCTATGGTATTGATGTTGACACCACAAAAGAGAATCCTAAGGTGAAGGAATTGAGAGCCAAGTTCATGAATAAGAGTTAAGTTTTTAATCTCTCAAACTCTAAAGGCCTACATAAACATAATGCATTGTTGCATAATGCACCTAGTCCAGGCAGATGGGAACATTTTTTCTTGTTCACAGTGTTCATGTATAGCATCACAAAAATGCTGAAATTAATAAGAGCCATTATTACTGAAGGAAAATTCATAAACAGTGTTTAGGTCTCATGTTTGTAAGTCCCTGCATAGTGCTAACCTGACACACCAGATGGATTTGTTTCACACATCCATCTGGGAAAGCTTCAATAGGAAGCGTTTGAGAAAACGCAGAGGATTTGAAAAAACTCGGAGTGTGAATGGATGAACATTCTGTCTGTCACATCTTTACGGGCCAATAAGAGCAATAAAACATGTGACGTAGCTGCTATTGAGCTGCGCGTGCGCAGCTACTGAGAAATAACGTGAAACATAGCAACTACAGACATGTAAGTACTCGATTTTTGTCGTTTTGAAAAGGAAACAACTCACTGCTGTTCTTTGTTGTTCTTTTAATGGAGAAATGTTGTCAAGTTCTGATAAAACTGGTGCTTTAGCAACAGCCACGCTAATCTCTTCCTCCATAACTGCAACAGCTCTTGCTGCTGCTTGTTTATGTCACGACTCTGCTGCGCCTGAAAGTACTGCCCCTCGTCGCTGATTGGTCCTGTCACTTTCTAACCGGGCCCAAACGGTTCAGATGGGAGCTTTGCAAGATGGATTCACCAGTGAGAAACAAGGAAAGGGGCATATCCATCTGCTTTGCGAGGTTAGCATAGTTCACCAAGTGCATTAATTCAGCACCTTAAGTTTTTTCATGGGTTATAGCCTGGTAGAAAGTTTGTTGTTCTTGGTGGACAAGATGAATGGTCATTGCAGTTCAAAAGTTATGCAGGTTTCAGGAAGCATTTACATAGTTGTCATTGTGCAGTCAACATTGGTCCAGAGAGTGACATTAATATGCAAACACCCCATCAGTCAGATTTAGGTGAATGGAGCTCACAGGGAGATGCCTCTGACATGGAGCAGGATGTCTTAAGTCAACCTTCAACATCTCATTCAACATCTCATTCAACTAAAGACCAAGCAAAAGATATGTGTGCTTCAATTATAGCAAAATTACAAGGCAGTAGTGTAGCTAACAGTACTTTCTTATCTGTTGTTGAAAGCATGGAAGAATATGTCAATGAATTGCATTCTGACCTAAAAGAAAAAGTGTTGAGTGCAGTGCCTAAAGATAACCTCAGTAGAAGTGCAGTGGAAGATGTCTTCAAAAACACTTTTAATCCATTTAGTGACTTAAATACCAACCCAAAATGGACCAAGTATTTCTGTGGGAAATGGGGTGTAGTTGAACCAGTAGAACTTAATTTAGGTGTAAGATACGATTCTAAGAGAAACAACATTTCTGGACTCTACGAGCAGGTGACACATTCATCCATATTCCCTTGTTAAAAACATTGCAGTTCATTTTTAAGAATGAAGAAGCTTTTCATCAGGTTAAAAAGACTGCTGTTCATAATGCCTTATACAAAGATTTGTCAGATGGAAAATATTTCAGAAATCACCCATTTTATTCAAAATATAACAATGCATTGCAGATTCAAGTTTATTATGATGACTTTGAAACCTCAAATCCACTTGGATGTTTGTATTTTACGTTTCGTAATTTACCGCCATGTTTAAATTCAGCCCTGATGAATATCCTCCTTATTTCATTGTTTCATTCACAAGATGCAAAAAAATATGGCATTGACAAAATACTCGGTCCTTTTTAGAAGATGTTGATAGAGCAACTGCACAGTGTTCAGCAAAAATGATCCACGTCTTGTGTACCAAATTAACCAGCGAGAGGCATTACTGTTGTCTTGTTGAAAATCCAAGGGAAAATTCTCATTTTGGGCTAAAATGCAACAGCATACACAATTCTTTGTCATACTTCAGTGTATCTGATAACTTTGTGTTTGACATTATGCATGACATCTTGGAAGGTGTTGCACAATATGAAATTCAGTTGTTGTTTGAATATTTAAACCAGCACTTTATTTCCAATAAAAACATTCTCCAACGTGTTTATGCATTCAACTATGGCTTCATGGATAAAAAGAATCATCCAACACATTTAAACCTGTTGTGCACTGGCAGTGGGATTGGGCTTAATGCAGGTCAAACACTATAGGCTCTATTTTCGTAGACCAGGCACGGCGCAGGGCAGGTGCACCACGCCTGGGCTGCACCAACGGGGTGTGTCCAGGGCATTTTGCAATTTTTCGTATATGGCGCAATCCGGCGAAGCACGGTGCACCCACGCCTCTGTCCCTCCCATCGGCGCAAGTGGCAAAGAGGGAGGAGCGAAGGCGTGAGTGGGTTAAACACAGCTGAGTGTAATCTTCACCAATTAAACGCCTCTCCTTGCCTTTAAATGTGCTGCGGGCAAGGCGCAGTGCCAATTTTACCTCGCCACCACCATGGACGAAGACAGCAGCAGCAGCTCCAGGCGGCCAAACTTCTCCCAGGAGGAAACTGATGTCCTGGTCTGGGAGGTCCAAGCTCGCAGTACCAGAATATATGGTAATGCTAACAGACCTCCACGGGCTGATGATGCAAAAACTGCCTGGGAGGAAGTTACTTATATTGTCAATCAAGTTTGCCCAGATATTCTGAGAACCGCTGCCCAATGTAAAAAAACGGTTCAATGATGTAAGGAGAAGGGCCAAAAAAAAGCTGTCAGAGCAAAGAAAGCACACAATGGCCACCTGGCTTTGCATCAGAGGCCAAGATGCGCGTCACCGTGTGGACCACCTCGCGGGACAGATGTAATCTGTTCCTGTGTCATGAATAGGAGTACAAAATTAAGTGACAATTACATTAAACACAGCAGCAGGCTAATCCAGGCATCATGCTTGTGATCCACCTGCATTCCTGCTCTGTCATCGCCAAATAGGAGAACCTTTGGTGATATATTCTCTCCCGGTATCTCCTCCTCATCCTCCTTGCAATAATGTACCCCATCTTTTTAGATCACATTAAGAATAAAGATTAAAACAGAGAAATACGGGCAATCACAGGTAAATCCTTAAGACACCGACTGACTTAGATTTATTCAGCGAGCGTCTCTCTCTTTTTTCTTTTCTTTTGAATTTCATGAGGTGAGAGAAGCCGAATATATACTCCATATTGGATGCTGTGGCTGTTTGTGGTTGGCTGAGAGATGTGAACTCGCTAGTTTTTATCACTCCCAGCTGCCATCAGGTTGAGTTTCAATTATGTGTGACAAACATCTTTGATCTGACATAAGATGTGACGGGTGTGATGTTTATATAGATACAAATGTATATGCTGGTTCAGACAGTTAAATTAAATAGTGGTTGTTGTGATTGTTTATTGCATTGAAATGTGCCTGACAGTCTGGAAACCTGCCTGTTAGGTTGTTGGTGACGTGTGCACACTGCGCCCCCTTCCAGCCAAATTACCACTACACCGGCGCGCTTCACCTGCGCCGAGAATAGACCAGGTTGGAGTTGGCGGGCTTTCAGCGCACCTTCCGCACAGTGTTTTGGCACAAAATTGTCACTGCGCCAAGCTGAATCTGTCGACACCTCCCCCTGGTGCACTGCCACACCCATCTCGGCACAGCCCAGTCTACCAGATTGCCAAATTGGCTGCGCACGGTGGTGCGCCAGACGAAATTACCACTGTGCGGGGTGCGCCACGCTCCGCGACTCTGCGCCACCCTGCGCTGTGCCACGAAAATAGAGCCCTTTGTCTGTTACGTAATCATCCCTTAATTTTTGGTGATATTGTCCCTGAAGGTGACACACACTGGCATTTATTGCTGCTTTTGTTGCATATTAACATCATATTTTCCCCTGGCATTACAGAGGGAATGACTGTCTTTTTTAAACATCTTGTTCAGGAGCATCATATGTTGTTTACAGATTTCTATCCTCAAAATGATTTGATACCAAAACACCACTTTATGATCCACTACCCTGAGTGCATTTGCCAAATTGGGCCTTTAGTGCATGTGTGGAGCATGAGGCGAAACACAAATTCTTTAAGTCCAGCTTAAAAAACTTAAAGAACATTACTAAGTCTCTAGCAAAAAAAAGAAAAAAAACAAAACCATCAAATAGCTGTTGCCTATCACTGGGAATCATCGTCTACCAAAGGTATTGACTCTGGGCCTGTTACACTAAAAATACTGACTGATGTTGACTTTAGTGATTTGATTTCAGTGTATTTTCGAGTTGATATGTCAAGTGAAGTAAGCAACTTGGGTTAAACTTGATGGTATTGAATACCAGACAGGTCATGTTGTTTGCACTGATTTTGTTCATAAGATGCCAGTGTTTAATAAGATGATAAGCCTCTTTTTGAGAAATAAAGTTTATTTTTTGATCAGAAATGGATACTACTTTTGTCGAATATTTACATGCTTTTCAAGTTGTTGACAACATTTATAATGTTAAACTTGTTACAACACAAAACTTGAGATATTTTAAGCCCTTTGATCTCCAGATGTCTTATGGTACAGACTCTTGTTTTTATGTTGTGACTGACAGTTGCATTGTATAAGGCAAATAGCAGCTCACTACCTCATTTTTTGGGCAGTATTATGTACAAGGTCATGTTTTTTTTTAATGTTATTTTGATGACCATATTCATGTCATTTAAGCCCTCATTCAGTTTAAATAAAGAATTTTCATGGAAGAACTTTTTGGAGTGATTATTGCAAGTGGGCCGGTTACACTGCATTTTACTCTAATAGTGTTGCCTTAACACCCCTCTGTGTACATTTTTGATGAAACTAAATGGTATAACAAAGTGTTGAACTCACACTCATCCAGTGTTAACTACGTACTCCAGTAGTGTTTCTAATCATTGATCTTTTAACACCAACTAGGTGTTCTCATCAGCCAAACTAGTGTTAATTTTTTACACTGTAAGAGTTGTTCACTCAACACTTCTGTAGTGTTAAAATGTTGACACTTTCTAAAGTGTTAAATTAACACTTTATCAGGGGTTCCCATATAAACCCTGGAGGAGTGTGAGTTTTAACTCTGATAGTGTTAAATTTGCAATTTCAAATTTGCAGTGTAGGTTTACATTTTCTCAAAATTTAGATTTTCCACAAACATGAATTAATCAAAAAGTTTATAATCAAGGCCTAATGTCAAGAGTTATGGCAGTACAGGGAAGATACTTTTATTCCTCTATATTATTTCCATACTACAGAATATACCAAGAAAGAACAAGGGGTCTTTGGATTATCAAAATAATTACACACACAGTTCCCCCCAGACCATAACTTCCAGCTCAGGCAGCAGAGAGGAAACTGTAGTCAAGTGCAGATGTCTGAATTGCTTGTGAAGCAGGCCTGGGCGATATGGCCTAAAAATCATATCCCAGTATTTTTCTTGCCTTTGACAATAATGACATTATATCACGGTATTATAAAATTAAAAAGTGATAAAGCCTTTTAATCCAAATTCAAGTGTTATTTACCCCCTTCTCCCCTTAAAACAAGCCTTTGATGGCATACTCAATTTATCTCTAAGTATAGGAACACAGAAAACACGTTTAATTTTTTTTTAAGTCTCTCTCGGTTTACTTCTAACTGCATTCCAAGTTTCGCATTCCATCTCTAACATTTGTGGATTTGTGCGCAGATCTTTGTACACGTTTGCAAATACTTTTGCAACAATAATAGTGCCATATCTTAAGCTGCTAATGACTTGAACACCTTTCCTACTGAAGGCGTTCACAATAAAAGCATTTCAGAAAAACAAAAAACAGCCACAGACTTTTATTTTGAAGAGCTTGACGGAAGTATTGTGTTTAGCATTGAGTTAGCTTAGCTTTGGCTGCTGAACTGGAGAGTACGGCTAGTTTACAGCAGCTTTTCTGACCTCATTTAATATCGCAGCCTGGATCTTTGACTCACTGTGGACTTAGAAAAGAAAGTCATAAGTAAAAATAGACTTTTTAACGGTTGTTTATGCCATTGTAAGAGGAAGAGCTGCAGCGCTGGGCTCAGAGACCAGCCAAAGCAGCACTTAGCTTGTGTTACAGCCCCAGGCAGGCTGACAGAGACAGCACACTGACTTAGTTGCGGTACAGTTGTCAGACTTTGTGAGGAAAAAACGTGTTTTTGCCTGCTAACTCACACTGAGGCAGATACGACAACGTTATTAACAAGCATTATCGTGATTGGTTGGTAGAGTCCAAGTCTCTACTGTAGGCCAAATTTATATCATTTATACCGTCTACCACATATACCCCCCACCCCTATTGTGAAGCAGCTTAATTTGGGCCAAATCTTAACAAAATCTTGTCATGTTTTCACACCCTTAGGTGCATTTAGATAAAAGCAGCCAGCAAGTGGCATATCTAACTAAAGAGAGAAAGAGAGTTGGTGAAGAAGCAGAAAGCGTGGGAGCTGAGCCATGAGCAGTAGCTTTCTAATGTCTTTGCTCCTGTTTGCAGGCTTGTTTCTATAAAGCTCTGATATGCATTTGTCTCACTGAGGAATGTCGTATGTCTTTGATGTGCACCTACACCCCAAAACACTTTGTACATTAAAGCTTTCTTCCTTATTACAGCAGCCTTTCTTATATTTCCCCTCTTAATACCCTTTGTCAATTCTGATTTCAGTGATTCAGCAGATCAAATACTATTGCTTTTGAATCTGTTATGAGCACTAGAAGGGCCAGAGTTTTACTTACTAGAGAGACTGTCAAAGGTCTTTTTTACTGCTAGATTACAAAATCTTATTTGTCCTATAATTGTCCTATGATTGTATGTGTATGACCACATACAAACAGAAGTGCTTATTAGAATATGGCAGGATATCTTTAAAAATATTAAATAATGTCAAAATGTACCTTTTTGAGGGATTGTTTGGACATTTTTCAATTTTTATTTGTCATCACATACAATAAACCCAAATTATTTCCTATAAAAGCACTTTTATTTACTTTAGCCTATATGTAATTTATCTGACATAACTTGAAAACAAAATACCTGGTCATATTTGAGCTAATGTAAGTGAACATGTGATTTCAGCCCCCCTTCACAATGAAGTAATAATGTCTAAATAACATAAACTGGCTATCAAGGGACCATTCATTTTGGGCCATACAGAGATGAAAGCGTATTCCTCTTCATTAAAGAATTAGAGGGGGACTTTTCTTTATAAATACTGCAGTGCAGTAACCACTTTTATCAATTTTACTTTTTTTCACCTTAACAGTCCTGTTTCCTTTTAATTTCATCTATTTATTTATTTGTTTGTTTGTTACTCTTGAAGAATATGAAGTGACACCCAAGAAATGCTGCAGTCTAAGCTACACCAACATGGCAAAAGAAACGTGCCACATCAAAGCTGATTTTCATTTTATTATTAATATTAATATTGTTATTGTACCTATCAAATTTTGCTTTTTGTCAGTGCTTAACTTTCATGTTCAGTTGGACTGCTCTGAAATAAAATAATGATCTTTAATTTGCAAATGATGAGATAAATTTAGTTTGCCATACCTTGCAGACATGTTCTGATGACTCTCCATAACAGCTGGAAAGAGATCATTTTGGTCACCCCTGAATGTTCTTCAAACCAGCCTTTGATCAGCACCACAGATTGGCACATTTATCTTATCCTTTAACAGCCTAAAACTTCCTCAGCCTGGTTTAATCTGAAATTGGCTCAGTAGGTGTTGTGTAAATGTGTAGGAATGGGATTAGCTAAAAATGGTGGTCAATTCACTCCAAACTCTGCCATCAGTATCTAAATTTGGAGTGTATGGGTGTGAATGGGTAGGTTTGACCTATGGTGTAAAAGCCCTTTCAGTGGTCAGAGAACTAAAAAAAAAAAAAACTGTTAGACAAGTTCAAGTCTTTTTACCGTTGAATCCATTTAGCTTAATTTAAGTTCATCCTGAGATGTTGATCAGATATGTTACAGTTTGTAAATTAAATCACTGACACTGATGTCACTGGTGGGACACTGATTAGATGGTATCTTCAATAAGTTAAATCATATTGGTGTCCTTCTGTACTACAGAAGCACACTATCTATCTGTGTTGTGGCGTGTTAGAAGAGTGGAGGTTCTTTTGATAACTGTAACACTCAAAATAGCACATTATCCAGACAACAGACAACATTTGTTGATTCAAAGTAATACAGTAACTGTTATTTGACCATTGATAGTTTCCTGATCTTACCTCAATGCTTTCTTAAAATTTCCTTAGAAATGAAATCTAACAGGAACCAACTATCACTTGCGCTCCAGAACGCGTTTGGTTTTAAGGTGAGAAAAGTCATTAACTCTCTCATCTGCACCCTCCCAACCCTGTCTTCACACCAGTTTCCAATTTGTAGCCTATGTGTATGTTACAGCAGAAACCCCCCACACCCAAAGCCCTCCAGTGATCAGAGGACATCTGTCTGAGGATGTTTACCTAGGCAGTTAAGTATGATAGGAGAAATATTATCCTAGTTTTACCTTACCTTCTTCTTTCTTCGGCATAAACAATATTATTGCACAGAGGGAAAGGCTGATGAGAGGCAAAGAAATAAAATGAAACCTAAAGGCCAGAGATAGTAAAAGAGAGGGGTCGCATGGCAACAGTTCTTTCCTTTTTGCAGTGTGCAACAACAGTTCAATGCAACTCCAATACTGCCATAAAAAGATGTGAAATGTCACATTTCATTGTCATTGTTCAGGAAGCTTTTTTTAATTAAGTTATGATAAGCACATTGTTTTGCATACATGTCTGCTGTTTGACATAAAGATCTGCACATGTTAATTACGCAGTAGTCAAATACAAGTTTCCCTTATTTCTGTTAACTAACTCATTTTTCAGCTCTCACACACAAATGCTTATGCATGAACACAAACAGGCCTCTTCCCGTCTGGTGCTGCTTCCATCCTAAAACCAAACCATGTGTGGGAGCTATCTTGCTCTTGCCTAAACTGTATGCTCTTTTGGTACTAGGTCCTTCCAATATGAAAAGGGTTGGGAAGACATTTATTTTCTGTCTCTGTTTTTCTCTCTTCTTGCCACTCTGTGTGCATGTCAATGGCTTTGTGCTTGTCTGTGCGCTTTTGACATCACATGTCATTCCCTCTGCTTGCCTGTCTGTATTTTTTGCCTGGGTATCCTTTTCACCTTTTGCATACTTTGCTTGTTAATCATTACTGTGTATGGCCCTCTCCGCCTGTCTGCCCTCATCTGCCCGCCTGTGTCGTTCCTATTTGTACCTCTTTCCCCATTCGTCTACCTGTCTGTCCCTCCATTGAACTTGTTCTGTCAGCCTTTCCATTTTCACCCCCTCCTACTCTGCTCCCCCAACCTTCCATCTCTCCCTCCCACCCCACCACCAACTAGGCATGAAAACGGAGCTCCATTAGGAGTGCCTGGGCTAAGCCCAGTCTGACACACACTGCTTTGATCAGCTATGAGCTGGGCTAAACACCCCACTAAACTCCCAGTCCAAGGAGGGGGGGTGTTAAGGGGGAGCAAAATTAGGGAGAGTTAGTAAGGGATGGGACCAGAAGTACCAAAACAAAAAAAGAAAAACTAAAACAAAAACAAAATGACATAGAGATACATAAAATGGATAGTCTAATCACTTAAGTGAGGAAATTAATTTCGCAACATGTACCACAGAAGTGTTCCCTTACACAGCCCTAGTCTTTTATCACATTTTTTCATATCTCATTTAATCGCTTGGATTTTCATCTAGTATCTTGTTTCTTATTTCTCCATAAAGTCCAGGTAGCCACCAAAATGCATCACCAACAACAACAACTGTAGGCGCACAACTCAGAAGTTTTAGAGAGGGATTTAAAGAAAGACTGCAGAATTACAAGTTTGATTATATATTAGGACATTAGGAAGTCTTTTTATATTACTTTGCAGCATCTTTCTCTGAGGGCAACTTGGCTGTCTTGTGAGTTATAATTGTATCTTTATCACAAACACATGTTTTCTAGAAGCAAAAAAGTGAGAGCGAAAAAGACAAGCCCAGATAGAGGAGATATATGCAGACAAGCCCTCCATAACTGACAACAGTAAAAAAAGCCACAGTTTTCCACATTCAGGCATGCAGATACTAAACCAGCAGCAGCAAAAGGACAAAAAGCTCCCGTCTCTTCTCCCAAGGAGAGAAGAGAAAAGGGATTTCCGCTCAGTGCTAATCAATCAGTCCATGATAATGGCTCCCATGCCTAGCTGTCGACGAGAGGGGTCAAGGCATCCCATGACCCAGCGCCCAGGGCCCAGGGGCCAAAGCCCCTCTCAGAAAAGCACCCCAGGACAGACTCCCCAGGCTAATTGTCTAAGCCAGTGTCAGTCTTTTCAGTACCCCCCTTACCCCCCACTCCAACCCAATCCTTCCACTTTCTTGTTCATTCCTCTCTCTTTCTTGTCCCCTTCCTCTCCCTCCCTCTCTCCTCACAACAGCCTCCACACAATTCCTTTGCGATCCTCTCTATTCTTCACAACTGATGAATCTCATATGTAAACCAGTGTGTAAATCAGCATTTATACCATCATGTATACCCACAAAGGGTAAGAAAATTAGATCAAAAGCAAGTCTTTGCATACAAAAATAGAAAGCCATGTAGAAAAATATGACTGCAGACAGGGAAAAGTTTACAAAAACATAGAAACAGTAAAGAATTAGAATTTGAGAGAGCATGTCAGAAACATAATTTCATGGTGGCAATGTTGTTACACAGAAAAGGAATTCATTAGGTAGAAGGAACAGAGACAGCAAGTAAGTAGGATGGACTGGGATAGATAGATAAAGACACAGTTTTGACAGAAGAGAGGAGTAAAGACAGTGATACTCTCCTCTTGCTCCGAAAACATTAGTCATATCATAGAAAAGAGTGTCGTGTCCTTTCCCATTCCATCTGCATTTCAATGGCTTTCCATTAACCGCAGCCTGAGTAGCGTGTCTCAGGGAGTCTGTTCAACACCAGTACGGTCAGCTACCACAATGCAGCCGGCATACAAAACAAAGCAAAAAAAAAAAAAAAAAAAAAATACAAAGAGGACATGCACAGATATACATGCACAGAAAAGCATGAGAGTCTAAAGAAAATCCCACTACAGCCCCACGCAATAGCATTCCTTTCATTCCAAGTGCACGCTGCTTATTAACAGCATTAGATCCCACAGACACAGAGACAGATTGATGGAGAGGTATCATGATGTAGCACTACGCTCCAAATCTCAGCTGTCACCTCTCCTTCTTTTCCCTCACAGACACCTCCACTCTCTTTCCATCTCTTAGTCCTTGTCGTGTCCCAGTCACACAGCACCGAAGAAGAACAAAGTCCAAAAATCAGAAAGAAAATATGAAAATCAATTGGCTACTCACTGGAATCCTCCACTCTTTCTGTTTTTCTTTTTTATCCTGATCTGTCACTCCCTATGGTCTTCTCCAGTATTGCAAGGGGAGTGTCTATCCCAGCGTGTGTGATGTGTCAGTCCAATTGAGGAAAGTTGCAGTCTGTATGGAAAAGCATGTGTGTGTGCGTGAAAGAGAAAAGGAGAGAGGGAACGTGTGCCTCTGTCTCTGAGTCTCGCACTGCTCTGAGTGAGAAAGCCGAGGCTGTTTTAAACAGGCTGCTCTCCCCATGTGACCAGCCCAGCCACAGGCAGGAATACATTACTGAGACACACGCACACACACACACCCTCTCTCTCCCCCTCCTCTTTATCTCTTGCCTATACCCACACGGTGTCCACAGTGCACCCCCTAGCCACCACTTAGGGTAGTGGAGGATTCAGCCTCACAAATAATATCTTCCCAAATATGCACATCCATACACAAAAACACAGCATAGCATACATGAGGAAATATGGCCCCAACTGCAAAGTATGCTCTCAAATTAAGAGTTATTAGTATTGTGCATGAACACAGTGTTTATGCCTTTTGCCAACTAAGAGAGCATCCCAGTCAGCATATAAAGCTTCTTATGCAGTTAGAGATTATTCATCCAATTAAATATTATTTCAGTGTTTTTGAGTTTTCTTTCCCTGTTCAAGCATCTCTTCACACCTGCAGGCACTGACCTTTTCACAGTAATGGAAACCTTTTGAAGTTGACCTTCTGTTGAAAGGCTGTTACAACTGAATTATAACCATTACACCTTTAGTAACCCCCTCTAAAGCTCAGTAGATGAAGTGAAATGAAAAACTTACTGGTGGCCCTACAGAAACTTTATTTATTTTTTTTAATAGTATGTTAATATTCAAAGTGAATGTTAAACATGACAGAGTGAACTGAGAACATGATATATTGTCTCATGAGGAAATCTTTTTGGGAGATACATCCATCCTTCGTCAAGGCTACAAAACATTACATGTATGTCATTGTTCTTTGTAACAAATGCAGCCAGTGCAGCATTCAGACAGTATGTGCACTGGATAGTTTATCAACTGCTGACACATTTATCATTTAATGTTCAGGAACTTTTAGCACCGTATTGCTGCTCTTGAGATCCTTGAAGTGAAATAAATGGCTACTGAGAGTCATTTATTATAAAGACAATACCCAAAAGTGCCCCCCCCGTGATTAAAAGCATCATTTCCAACACCAGTTTAGTGCAGTACCTTTAATGTCAACATATCCAGGCCTAAGGCATGTTTGTCAATACAAAGGGAAGGTTCACTCTACATTGGCCAACTTTTAAGTTGTAGTAATGGTTTGAGAGGGAAAAAATCATGTAATGGTCAAAAAGCAATTTAGGGATATTGCTCGTTTCAAATATTGACATTACATTGCTATATTCTGATTTTGGAAAAAGAACATTTTAAAAGAAACACTTTGGAAATATCAATATTAGTAAGGCCTCAGATTATAGCACTTCTATTAATGAGACCCTCCCACAAAGATACATAATGACAGAGGAATAAAACTACGAAAGCAACATTTTGAAAATGTTGACAAGATTTTATGATGCTTCAGATTAAACAACACTTATAAATTGTAACCACAGTGTTATATGATAAAGGAAGAACTGTCAACAGCAACATTTTGAACATGTTAAGGTTTTAGATAACAGCATACTTTTTATAGAAGGTTCCTATAATGTTACAATAGAACAAATAAAGATCACTGTTGTAACATGGTACAAAGCTATGCATTACTATAATCACATTTCATTTCTCTGTATCAACATAACATGTTACTGCTACTGTAAAATAAAATACATTTCATTACTGGCATTACTGTAAATCCTACAACAGTCTGTAAAATGTGAGCATGAAAAAAATCAAATCAAGAATCCCTAATGTATGCTCATGCAACCCTCACTGATTCAGGTGACTGTCACTTTAGCTAGAGTCTATGGAGGAGGGAGAGGGAAATGGAAGAAAAAAAATGTGTGACAATATACACACTATTTTGAAGTTATTGCATAAAAGGACAAGAATGTGACAGTAAAGTTTAAACCGTGACCAGGCATTTAACAACTCTCAACAACTCTGAAAACTCCACATGAACTGCACATCAAATCTATCCAACACTTGCAAAGGCAGCATACTACTAAGCTAGATGCTAAAGACCCAAAGAGCTGTAGTGAGGCTAAGATAACTGCATTATGTCAATATCTACCTGCCAATTTTCAACAAAAGCAACAGGTAACCACACAAACTAAGACGACTAGGCTTGTGGAAACATATGTTGTGGAGGAAATGTTACCTGCTGCGGCCTTGTTTTTGACATCATACCAAAATCATGCGCATGATTTTTTTCATGACATTGTTGTGACCTTTATTTGTACATAGAGCTGAAAGGAGAGATCTTGTGTATGCCCTCCTTATTAGAGTAAGGATTTGAGCTTATAGTGTCATGTAGAGTTATTAGGAAACCGCGACTATCTTTTTTTAGCTTTATTAACATGACGTGACTTGATGTAACACATGACAGACATACTCTACTGCCAACTAACTTCTTGAGGAGAAGATGGACAAAATTATTAGCCCTCCTGGTAAATGTCAGTTTTTCACAAGTATTTCTCAAGTGCTGTTAAGCAGAGCAAGGATTTTTTTTTACGTCCTAGTTGTATTTTGGATGCCTACATTATTTCACGCTGTACAATAAAAAAATGTAAAAAAAATCACAAAAACTACCAGGGCCAAAATTATCAGTCCATGCCTGTGTTACCTCTAAGTTGGACTAGTATAAATCTGTTTCATCAGGCTGTCCTGGTAAGTCATGAAAGACCCTTTGGCTGGTCCAAAACACTACAGCACATGTTCTGGCCTCTCTGCATTGGCTCCCTATAAAATCTAGAGAAGAATTCAAAATTCTTTTTCTCACTTACAAAGCTCTTAATGGTCAGGCACCAGCCTATCTTAAAGAGCTTATAGTGCTGTATTAACCCTCTGGATCAATGCTTAAATACATAACCATATTTCTTATGGTTGAAAATTACATTTAAATAATCACATAATACTTGAATACATTATTTCTGTTTTTTTTTTCAAAGTCCTGGATCTCACAAAACACTGAAAATTTGATTTTAATGTCATCTTTTTATCATTTAATTTGTCTTGTGTACTGAACCGGTGTCACAGTTTAACTGGTGTTGAATTAATTGGTGACAACATATGTAACATTCCACTATGCTGCTCATTTCCTGTTCATGAAAATGGTGTCTTCAGAGACATAAATGCCACTATGGGAGAGTTTTTGGACTTAAAGTGTGTTTAAAGAGATGAATTTTAGAAAAAAAATGTCAGCAACTTTGCAGATGCTTGACCACAGCACTAGCCTATCTATTGTCCTTTGTGACTCAGAAACATTCCTGGTAACATTGATGCTTATAAAAGCACAGATAAAAGACTTAAATCAAGAAGTGGGCAGCAAATAGAATTTTTAATGTTATTTTTACAGAAAATTAGGATCTTATATCATTGACGTCAACAGTCAATTCAACACCAATTAAACTATGACATCTGAGCATAACCTCCTGTCTTGATGGAACGTTGGCTGTCCAGTAGCAAGAGAAATGCTTCAGAGGATAGTGAATCAGCATCAAAAAGTGAATTATTAGAAAATCAAAATGACAAAGTACACCAGTGAGTACCAGTCGCTGGGATTCACGCGCATGTGACAGGAGAAGCATCCCTTTCCTCGTCTGTGTGCCATGCTCTGAGGTGCTAGCAAACAAGGCCCTAAAGCCCTGCAAGCTGCACCCCCTTTAACGTAAGTAAGAGGGTCTGCCAGCAAGTGTTAATTTTGGCAGCTATTTTTAATTTTAGTCTTAGTCCCAGTCTTAGATGAACTTTCTTTTAGTTTTAGTCCCATTTTAGTCAGTTCTACCCTTTTTAGTTTTAGTCTCGTTTTAGTCGACAAAAACTCGAAAACATTTTAGTCTAGTTTTAGTCCATAAAAAGCCCTAACATTTTAGTCTTTACTTTTAGTCCAACAATTTATTTTTTTGCCTAAATGATACCAAGTCATGGTAGTGTGTTCTATGCACTCTGCCAAACCTGGGGTCCCTGCTTTCTACAGCTGAGAGGCAGAATAGCTACAGCTGCATTCAGTGTTCCCTCTAATTTTCAAAACCTCTGAGCAGACATTTGACTGAGCACCCACTTCAACTGTGGGCGACATGTGACACATACTCTACATCCTCATGGCAGCAGCATGGCATCACCTGTCCAACCCCAAATATCATTACAAGTGACTATAACTATAATGATTAATAATCACTGTTCAAGTCATGAATTTCACCATTCATTCATTAATTCATTTCATAAGCTACTCTCAGTTTTAGCTAGCAGAAATGTTGATGTATGGAAATCCTTTTTAATATAATCAAGGTTTGCATCTCAAGGATTTACAATCCTTTGAAATGTAAAAGTAAACTTTGATTCTATCTTACAAGTATTGTCCATAGGTGAAAACAGACATTAACACAGTTTGCAGTTTCATATAAAAAGCAGGGAGCGTAATGATGGATGAGACAAAGCACATGCTCTTTTCTTGTGCTTTATCAACCTAATCACAGTCTGGTCTCCTAAAGGACTTCTACCTGCACAAGTTAAACAGCACATTACAGAGAAATCACACTGTTATAAACATCAGGGCTTAAATCCTTTTGTTATAGGTCCATTATAGGAGATCTAACTCTTTCCTGGTCTCATTGTAGATCATTTTAGCCAGATTCATTCTTTAAAGCACTGCATTTACCTAAAAAAGGACATCCATTTAATGTTAAAAATCATTAATAATTGTTTATTTAAACAATAGATTATTTGAATGTGTTTAATTAAGTTAACACTAAGAAAGATGTGTTCAACTGTCATTATTGTAATAAATAAAATTATAAAAACAGAGAAATTTACAGCTTACTCTCTTCAGCTGAAGCCCTTTTAACTCCTGTAGAAGTTTTCTATTCCTGGTTCCTGTACACCTCTATTTCTCATTGCCCCTGCAGATAGGAGCCTAACGTCTACACCACCACACATTAGCTTGTGTTCGTCTGTCTGTGAGTGGCGTTAGTGTTGTGTGAACGACATAAGCCAAAAGTGTCAGAGAGGTGGAGAGCAGTGCGCAATTGCGCAGTAAAACCCCTTAGAGGGAACAGTGGCTGCATTGTATTTTTACAGATTTACCCACAGTGGAGAAATATCATGGATTTTGAATGTCTGACGAAAACTAAATTACGTTTTAATCTAGTTTTGGTCATCTTGACGAAAACTGAACTTACTTTTTGTCAGTTTTAGTCATCACAGATCTATTTTTGTTCGTCTTAGTCTACTTTTAGTCATGGAAAAAAAAAAGCTGGCGCAAAACATTGGTAGTCGACAAAATTAACACTGCTGCCAGTGCTGCAATAAGGTGTATTTGCAGACATCTTTACTTTTTAATTGAGTGTAGTGCTTGGGCGATTAATTGAAAAATAATCCAAGCCAACATTTAAAGGGGACATATTATGCAAAAATCGCTTTTTAAGGCTTTTCTAACAAAAATATGTCCCCCTGGCCTGTCCACAATCCCCTCAAATGCCAGAAAAATCTACTCCACCCTCTCTTTCTCCACCTTTCAGAAAATGTGTGCTGAAACAAGCCAATCTCAGATTTTTCCCTCATGACCTCTTGTGGGGCGTTAGCAATGCCCTCAAGTTTGGTTGGCCCTCACCGCTTGGAAGAAAGTTCCACCCAAGTCTCCTGATCTTCCTCTCAGTTGCCAGTTGAGATGCTGGATTGCTGACTTAACCTGGTCTGGGAGATTGTTGGTTCAAATCCTTGTCAGGTCCTTAAGTTTGTATAAAAGTGTCTGTGACATTGTAACATCAAGGTGTGCCACATCCATTTCCTGAGAGGGGTGTGGCCAGGGGCGGAGTCAGACAGTTCATTGACATTTTAAGCCACAGACACAGAAATGGCTTGTTCTGAGGAGGGCTGAAACAGAGGGCTTTTTAGACCTGTAAAAATCCTATACTAGAGCGTTTTTTCAGCAACAAACTTCCCAGCCATGTTTTGGGGAACTCTGAGAACAATATAAACTTGTCTTAAAAGGGTAAAATATGCCCCCTTAAAAGCTTTTAACTGATGTAAACCTGACAGATCAGTTATTTTGTTTTTTTCCCCCTTGTAATTCTCTCTATTAATGCGTCCCTTACAAACACACTACTGGCTGTGTAGTCACATGACACCACCAAATCCAGTCTGTCAGTTATTTGTTTAAAAATTATATAAGTCAGGGGTGGAATAATTATTCATTCATTGTAATTGGGGAAAAAAAGTTCAATTAATCGTGATTTTGATTTTTGCCATACTTGCCCAGTCCTGAGTTTAAGCTTCATTATGCTTTTTACCTGCAAGAATACATGAATATTACTGGACCACTGCTGATTGTGCAAATACTGATAATGAAGCATAGTGTTAAATAGTTGTGTTCTCTGTGATTTTTTAAAAGTTATAATAATTTAAAATAATATCAAAAATACAAACTATACTGGTAATATAGATATGGCAGGCAATAAAATCTGAATTGCAAAAAGAGTTTGCCTGTCCCCCCTTCTACTTTCCATAACAGTGACAAAAGTATCATGTGAAATATGACATTCCTATGTCATGACTTGGTCTGCTGGGACTATAACACCTTTGTAATATTTTGAGAGACTGTGGTTTAGTACCCAATGCTGTGTTCACTGAAAAAAGAACAAAAACATTTGTAGTATCACATTATTATGAACACCATTTCAACCGCACTCCTGTGAAAACCTTTTTTAAAAATGCAAATATGTTCTGTGTATAAAAAATAGCAGTCAGTGTGGAGCAGTCAGTGCCCTGTGAGACAGTATGAAGAAAAAGCACTAGTTAGACACTGACATGTCAATGTGAAAACTAGGGGCGAAAACACTTAGCAGTGTGCTGTAGCCTACAGGCAGAACCAGGATATGACCTGTGCTGTGTTAATTGAGAGGCCATGGTCTCTTTCAACATGGGTTAAAATATAAAAAGGTATCATTTTAATCTTTGCAGACAACAGTTAGCTGTAGATCTATAGATGATTTAATCTTCTGTAGAACTATGGAAAGAAGTGATATGTAACAAGGATCCAAATACACATCTGATTAAACATGAAAGAAAACAATGTTATTCAATTTCAAAAAATTTTTATTCAGTGCACTGGCAATTTAAGACCCTCTAAAGGGCATGCTGAAGCACCCCCAGATTTATTCTTAGCTCCTCCGAAATAATAACAGGGCAATTGTACAACAGGAATTTTTAAAATATAACAGGTATTTTTTAAACATCTTAATTCTATTTCCCAGCTATCATTTGGGATGCACTGAAGTAATTATCAGTAATATGCCCTAAACTTTTGTGACATATTTATGCCTGAAAAAGGTTGCAAAGCTAATAGATTGGCCAGATTGCACATTTGTCATCAGACAGACCACTTGCAAAGCTCCAATCTGAAATGATTGTGCCAGGCGGGAGAACAGACTGGACCAATCAGCATCAGTTTAGGAGAATGACACAATTAGTTTGGATGTATACTTTTACTTGAGTAGATTTATAGACCAGTACTTTTGCTTCTACTCAAGTAAATTTTAATCAGAGTACAATAGTCTGGTACTTTTTTCCATCGCTGAAATCACGGGGGAACGGTCCACACAGGAATAGTACGTCAACAGCAGACCTCCCGGTTACCCTCTCACTGCAGGATGAGATCTAATGTTGATATGGTGATGATTTATGATCAGGAGTCCATGCATTGTGTTGCATTTTGAAAGTACCAGATACTCTACACTTTTGACTTCCTGTTTGGATCTTTCTGATTGATGAGAACTGACAGTTTGGCAGCAGCCAGTGCTGAAATTAGACCTGCAGCATATCTCCAGCAAAGCACAGTGGAGCTTCAGGAACGCGTGAAGAACTGGAGAGCGGGCAGCAGAACTGCTCTGATTGACTAAAAAGAGAGAAATTTGATGATTGCTGTTTGTCTTTAGTTTGCTGCTGTTCACACAATCAGTGTACAACAAGAAGTTAAAAAGAATATCGCTGTGCACCAGGGATATATTGAAATATAGAAAAAGCTGCAAATCAAGGGTTCTTTTGTTATAGTTGATGTTAACATCAAATTTTGAGTGAAATGTATTTTTACAAAGTCCTTCACATTGCAAGTGTATCTGTCAGCAGTATTGCTCTGGATTGTCACCACATTATTTAAGTACAAATGCACCCATTGCCTCACATTAGGCAAAAATTACCCTCTGAGAGATAGTGGAAATCTTTACCCTCAGATATCATTACATAATGGAATCTTGATATGTCAACTTCATTTTTTGTATTGTTGTCAGAGGTGAGGGGAGAAGGCACAGCGTATGGCAGCTATTGCAATATATCCTCATGTTGGTTGGTGAGTCTAAGTATGTCTCATTTATCGCAGTGGTAAACACTACATGAAGCCTAAATAGCAATTTATATTTTCAGTGTTGGAAATTATCTTCTGTTATAGAATTACTTTATAATGGTGTTGTGGATATGTCGATTCCATCAGGATCACCTTCATTTATTTTATTTACCGTTTTGTCTGGTCCTGTGCAGAACACAATGATAAGTTCACCATTATGACTTTTTTGAGTCCATCCAAGGATGTGGCATACTTTTGTAGACGATAGGTATTTTAATTCATCAAATCAAGTTATTCTTTCAGTTTTATCACAAGAAAACAAAACTGATGTCCATCCTCTGTTGTAGTCCTCGAAGGTTTCAGCCCACTTGCATCATCTTGCTAAATATTAAATTTCCCTGTAGTGTGTGAGCTTGTGTGCATGCATGATTAGGGTTTTTTGCTTGAGAGAGTATGTGTTATTATTGTTTGTGTCTTTGCTTGACAATACATGTGTGTGACATTAGAGCATATGTGATGCTGAGATGGAGCACAACATGTGGACTAAGATTTTGTGGGGAATATAGAGGGACACCGTGTGTGCGGACATGTGAGAGAGACAAAGCAAAAAGAGTGTACGATAAATATTCAGTGTTTATCAGCATGTCTGGGGGTGTTAGCTGAGGTCAGGGAGATAGATTTCTCCTCATTGGGAGACTGCAGATGGAAAGCAACAACACGCCTTTGGGCCCCTTTACACTTGATTCCTTGAATCACAAACAGCATCCGGCCAACAAGCCTCCATCAGCGCTAAGCCAATATTTGTTTGCTCTGATAAGACGAGCAAAAAATATCACTGTTGGCCATGCAGGGTATGTTTGCTTTTTGGATTGTTGGCCTTTGTGAAATTGGAGCTCTTTAGTAATGACACAGCCACAGGCTGTGCTGTTGTTATAAACATCCATATCTTCCTATCAACTTACCATGCAGTGACAGTACAGGGGAGGGATGATTTTAATTTTAAATTCAAAGTGTTAATTGAAATGCTCTAGGTTCTATAAGACAAAGCTTTGTAGTTTTTAATAGGTAATGAGTTTAAGGATTTGTTTAAATCCTAGCAAAACACGCTATTTAAGTCTGAGACATTTTTACATCACATAGCTGTTGACTGCAGAATATTTCAGAATTTTTGAACACAATTATATCTAACTGTAAAGTAGTTAAAAATAGCAAATTATGTTCATTTACATTTTCTTTTACAAATAAAACATATCAGTTAACACATGCTTTCGATATACTTCATGTTTTCTGTAAGGATCCTTTTTCCTGAGTATGACTTGTCTCTTGCAGCTTACAGAAAAAAAACATCTTTTTAGTTTTTACTTTTTACAGAAATGATAAAAGCAGTGCGGTGACTTAAAACTTTCTCTTTGCTTTTATGCCACAGGAAAGGATGCAACATTTTCTGAAGCTGACTGGGCAATCTTGCTCTTTGAAATATTGTTTTCAAAACCAACCCCAACCAACCAACCCAGACAACAGCAGAGGTGTCAAGTAACTAAGTACAAATACTTTGTTACCTTACTTAAGTAGAAATTTTCAGTATCTATACTTTACTGGAGTAATTATTTTTCAACCTGCTTTTTACTTCTACTCCTTACATTTTCAAGTAATTATCTGTACTTTCTTTTCCTTACATTTTGAAAATAGCCTTGTTACTCTACTCTTCGTTACTCATCTACTTCTATTTTGTTTCACCTATCCAGATAAATTGCGCCATCTGGATAGAGTGAGTTTGATTGTGGTTCGATGAGAAGTATAAACATAATACCGTTCCGACACCCTGTTGGTTTGTACGTGATCCATCGCACCTGCTCACATGACACAAATCACGTCACAATCCAGCAAGGAAATAGCAGACGTACGTAGCCTAGTACAAAGATGTCCGTGGCAGAGACTCAAGAGAACTCGAGCAAAATGTCCCAACCAAGCACCAGCGAGGAGGTTGGTACACAGGAAGACCAAGACTTATAGGCAACTAGTCATCATATCTTCTGCTCCATGAAACACATGTTAATGCTCAGTAGTACACATGTGGTTCTTGAATGTATTTGCATTGTACTAAAATGCGTTCATTTTCAATGGGCATAAATGCAGCTGAAACAGGTGTATCCCAAATTTTTCAACATTAACAATTTAATATAACATTATAGTGATAATGGCCTTTAGAAAAATGTTTTTTGGGGAGGTGGGGCAGTGCACTCGAGGCCCCTGTGGCGCGGCCTAAGCTTTTGTCCTTAATAGCATCTGTTCCCCCTTACATTACTTGTACTTATAGTTTGAAACCAGTAGTTTTACACTTTTACTTGATTAAAAAGCTTGAATTGATACTTCAACTTCTACAGAAGTCTTTTTAAATCCTAGTATCTGTACTTCTACTTGAGTAATGAATATGAATACTTTTGGCACCTCTGGATAACAGTTTAACCTTGTCTATTATCTTCCAGCACTTAACCAGTTGAAAACAACTAATCTAAACCCCAGTATAGAAAAAATGAGGCAACAGAACTTGAGATTTTGTCCATTTAATTTCAAACCACTTTATATATATATTGAGAGACATTCAACATATAACGTCACGTTATATATTTTAGTTAAACCTGAAGTGATTTGTCTCAGTTGATTCTTTAAATGAGTTAAAGTAGACTCTCAATTTGACCAGTGTATATGAACCGTCTTTTCAGTCCAATGAAGTGTTAATTTTGGTAGCTATTTTTAATTTGACTCTCAGTCTTTAGATAAAATACCTTTTGGTTTGAGTCGCATTTTAGTCAGTTCTACCCTGTTTGGTTTTAGTCTAGTTTTAGCCGACAAAAACTCAAAAACATTTAAGTCTAGAATTAGTCCATAAAAAGTTTTCACATTCTAGTCTTTTCTTTTATTCCAAGCTTTTATTTTTTTGCCTGAATCTGGTACCAAATCAAGGTAGTGTGTTCTATGCACTCTGCCTGACCCGGAGTTCCTACTTTCTACTGCTATGGGAAAAAGAAATACAGACTCATTGTTTTTGACAGATTTACCCACAGTGGAGAAATATCAAAGATTTTGAATGTCCGACGAAAACTAAGTTACATTTTAGTCTAGTTTTAGTGATCTTGACGAAAACTATACTTACTTTTTGTCATTTTTAGTCATCACAGGTCTATTTTCTTTTTCTTTTTTGTCCTGGTCTAGTTTTTGTCATCGAAAAAAAAGGCTGTCAACATTTTTAGTCATAGTTTTAGTTGACGAAATTAACACTGGTCCACTGATGATCATCCCTGTACATAATGGTAGTGACTATTAGATTCACACTCTGGGCCCAATGGCATGCATGCAGTATAATGAGCTGTGAGCTGGACTGTTGTGGATCTGGAAAGGACTGTGATTGCTTTTGGGAGATCAGAAGGTCCTCCAATCCTCTGTCTCTACTGCAGGAGTGGACACTTGTGAGGGAGATGAACTTCTTCCTCTTGTTCTTATCTGTCAGTCATTCTTTTAGAAGACCCACCTCATCAGTCTACATCCAAACTAAAAAAACTAAAATCAATCTTTTTAATGTGTTAATGGTAATAACTTACATTTCTGATCAAAACACACAGAAATCAGGGTGGAAAGTAACTCATTACGTTTACTCAAGTTATTGTATTTGAGTAGCCTTTTTGTGTACTTGAACTTTTTTGAGTACTTTTCAAAATCACCACTTTTACTTTTACATAAGCATTGTACTTCACTACATATCCAAAAAGCACTGAGTACTGAGTTAAAAAATAACAATAAAAAGCTAAAATGAGGAGATTCTAGCTTTCAGCCAACAAGAAAATGGCCAGAAGTTTGACTTTCACAGCACATGACGGTCAGAGAGAATAATTCCAAATTTCATCCTAAAACAGCTGCTTCATTTGACTTTGGGTTAAGTGTCACCTTAAAAAAACAACCTGGTTATAGATTCATATTCTCTTGTATATTTCACATTAAGAAAAAAAAAAAATCATTTTCAGTGTATAACTACCTCATGTGTCAAAAATAGCTACTCAGTGCTTTGGGAAAGTTTGAAATGACTTACTTTCTACTTTTACTGAAGTAGATTTACAGATTACTACTTTTACTTCTACTTAAGTGTATTTTATCAAAAGTAACTTTACTTTTACTTAAGTACAATAGTCTAGTTCTTTTTCCACCACTGTCAAAATAAACCTGCTGATGCCCTACATCCTCGCTTTTAAAACAAATCCTCCTCTTTCTGAATCACATTTTAGAAAGATTTAGAGCTATAAAACACAAAACAAAAGGCTAGTAGTTCATTTATTTCACATGCTTTTAACCTCAACCTTAAACCCTATTACAGAAGCAGAGAGCTTGTTTTATATAATAAGGATTTTGTCATGATCCAGGTTTTGATTGATGTTTCTGAGTTCTCTAGTGTTTTTCCTGTGTTTATGCAGTGTATTTCATGATTCTAGTGTTTAGTTTATGACCTCTTGTGTTTCTATGGTTTGTGTGCTCTTTGTTATATCAGGTCTCTAGTGTTTAGTTTATGACCTTGTGTGTGTATTTATTTCTTGTAAAGTTCTAATGTTATTTTGTATCCTTGGTCCTCCCTCTGTTTGAGTTTTGCTCCTTGTGTTGTGTCTTTGTATTCCCTTTGGGTGTTAGTTCGTTACCTTTGTATTCTTCTGTGTTTTCTATGCTTCCTTAGTTGTAGTTCTTGTGTATTGATTTGTTGTCTCACTCCTTGTGCATTCCTTGGTACTGTCTTGTAAAATGTTTAATGTTTAGTTTAAGTCCCTGTGTTTCATGTTTAGTTTAACTCCCGTGTGTGTATTTGTTTCCATGCTCCCCTCCTACTGTTTTTAATGGATTTCTTTCCCCTTGTCCGGTGTTCTGGTGCCTTGTGAAGTTTCCTGTTTTATTTTGTAGTTGCTTTCCCTTGTGTGTGATTCCAGTTCACTTCCTGCTTCAGTTTCCCTCCACTGTGATTACCCTCACTAGTTTCACCTGAGTCTAGTTAACCACACCTGTCTCTCCTTGTCTTATCACTCCCTGTGTATTTAGGTTCCGTGTTTCTCCCTTCCCTTTGTCAGTTCGTCGTTGTGATTCTCCTCGTGATTCTCCCCATGCTTCTCCGGTGTATTGTTGCCCTCAGTGGATTTTGCTTTTCATGGACTTTGATATTAGTAAGTTTTGTTTTATGGCTTTTTCCCTTGTGGATCCTTAGTTGCCTTTTCACCATGTTGACTTCAGTTTTTTTTATTAAATCCTTTTTGAATTATCTGCATTTGGGTCCTTCCCCTTTTGCTTTTGCCTTTTTGGACAGTGACAGATTTTACAGCTCTTTAATGATCAGTATTAACATGAAATCCCTTCGTATAGTCAGATATTACACAGAATACTGAAATGAAGCTTCGTTTTGTTCTTTAAACGCAAAAATAATAGGCTACAGATCTATAAAGTCACATTCTATAATTAAGCTATCTATGTAAAACATAGACTTAAACTATTAAATCTCAGGTGGGGCACTGTTTCTTCCTGACTTCCTGACTTCTACTCCCGGCACCTCATTCCCCCTCACAGCCTGGCTGATTTCACTATAGTTTGCTTCTGAACTGCTTGTGAACATTCACTTCCTCGCTCCTGGGGGCACCCTGGTTGCAATGGGGCCCTAAGCAGCCGCTTATGTCGCTTATGCCTCAGGCCGGCTCTGTAAATTAATATGCTATTTTTTTTGTTTTGCATTCAAAAACAACAGTGCTGTGAGAAAGTCCTGCCCCCCCCCCCACACACACACAAACACACACACACAATTTCTTTCTTTTTTCTTTCTTTTTTTTTTTTTTTTTCCAGAATTGTCACACATTAATATTTCAGGGAAAAAGGGCCATCCAGACCTACCTGGCCCTGTTAGCATTTGTAATAACTTAATTTAAGGCCAGGCCTTGTCACTTTTTCACACATGGTCAGGTAGGTTTGAATGCTTTTTTTCCCCTTAATAAATGAAATCGTTAAAAAAAGAAAAAAAAAAGAAGCTGCATTTTGTATTTACTCAGGTCATCTTTGTCTAATGTTGAAAAAAAATGTTTTCATAATCTGAAGAGGTTAAATTTTTTTTTTCACAGCCCACTCTTTTTTTCCTGTATTGTGGCATATTACAAATTCGAGTTGATTCTTATACCCTCACATTGTGCATAACCCTTTGCTCAAACAATGATGATGTTACCTGCTGCAGATGATAGATGGGCTGGCTCAAGGTATACACTATACAGGAGCACAGTCTCAAACAAACCCAGAGTGTTTATTAAGTGCTGTAGAATAGACAATGTTAATTTAGAGTATCAGTCAGCATAATTCCCCTTTCTGTTCTGCTTCTCTCTCTCGGGAATTTGCAGTTTTGGGGGGAGGGTGGCAGGGGGTGACCCTAGACAAAACCCGGCCACCCCATTGGCCATCTCAGTCATGAATGTTTGAAGGGGATTTTATCTTTGACGGAATCATTGTTCAGTGGAGGTGGAACAATTTTACAGCTGGGGATCACATTTTAAGTGCACACACCTATCCTTCAGCTGTCCATTCTATACTTTATGCTGCGTGAGTTTCTGGAGCTTTGATATTAAAATCCAGGTGAAAGTAAGCCGGTGCGATATTGTGTAGGGAGTGCTTCTACCTGCCAAACGTCACATTCAAAACCAGTCATTGTTGCACTTTCACCTAGTAAACATCTGCTAACTTAGTTTCATCTAAAATAACACTTTGTCTAGCAACTAAACATAAAACAAAAAGTAAGGAAATTTGTATTTGGTACATTATTTCTTTGTTGTAACAATGCTTCTTCGTAATAAATCTTAAACCGTTAGAAAGCCTGTTTATTACCCTTTTAAATGATGCCATATTTGTAAGGATCATGCATTTGTGTGTGTTGTATGTGGGTTGCACCCATGAAAAATCATCCAATTCACCAAACACCAAACAAGAGTCAATGGCAGAATCAGCTGTTTGGCATTGGCAGCAAAGATTTGGCACATTTTCCATGGGCGCAACCCACATACTCAGCTCTGCTGCTCATCCCACAAATGCATGTTTCTTACAAATGTGGCATCATTTAAAGGGGTAATAACGGTATAAATTTATTGCCAAGAAGCATTGTTACAACAAAGAAATAATGTACCAAATTAGTTACTAGTTGCTTTTTACCCGTTCTAAACTGCCTCAGAATTTCAGTGCTGAACAGAGCAAAGTTGCCGTTAACAGGAGCGGGAGGGTCTGCCAGTGCTGGAATAAGGAGCACCTGTGCATGTGTCTGACCCTCAGAGAGTAATCCACATGAATAAGGAAAGGAGAAAAGGAGAAAAAAGCGAGGCAAGCAGGAATAAATAATACAGTTTCCTCAACAAAAGGTCAGCCAAACTCACACATTAAGTCAAAATCATATATGTGTTGCATAAAGAAATATTTTATTCAGAAATTAATAAACATCCATTCTGATGTTTTGAAATATTTCTTTGTAGTAAAATAAGTCCACTTTGAAGCGATGTGTAACACTTTTTCAGTGAGCTAGTGTTAAATGTTATATTCTTTAGGTCATATTGATCTGAAGTGTGGTGTAGGTGGAGTAGTGGACCCAAAATGCAGACAAGGCTGGTGAGTTTTAACAGATTTATTGATGATAATATAGTGGGGGGGGATCCAAGGTTACAGGGTTGTGAGGGTTCCAGGGAGAGAGTGCTGTGGCTAGGCTGTGGTGAGGTGTGGAGTGAGGCACTGGAAGAGATGGAGGAGAGGCAAGGTTAAGCAACATAATCACAAGAAGCACAAGAAATATTCAATAGCATGAATCACTCTGTGAGCCTGAGAGCCGAGGTTACCACTGGTGAGTAGCTGGCAATACTCTGGCGCTGTGGAGAGTCTCTGCAGGCTTCTTGAAGTCTGCTTGATTGGAGAACAGAGACAGGTGTGAACCAGCATTTCCGCTAGACTTTTTTGTCACCGGTCAAAATGACCGGCAGTCCTCAAGAGTTCCAGCCATTTAGAACAACTACCGGACATTTGCTTTAACATTATTTTGCTGCATTAACAGCAGAAAAACTCATAAATCTAATATTTTGTGATACATTGATACACAAGTCTGCGCTAAACGGGAGAGGACACATTTTTATTTCCAGACCTGACCCAAAACCGAGACAGTAGAAACCAAGCCAAGAAGCCAAGCCTAGAAACGACTGCCCAAAGACTTTCTCTTATTTTTCTTTGTGTAAGTGGTTTAAAATATCAAAATGAAAGCTGCACGCTTTTCCTTACACACGCAGTCAGTCACATAATATACGCCCATGTTACACTCATAAACAACAACAGTTAGCTTCACATCAGCACCATTTGCCTGTTAGCTCATTGGCCGCTAAGTTCTTTGTAGCTTACAACAGCAAAATACCATCCTCTACCTACAGCAATGAAGCATCCAAACACATAACAAACATTGTTTGAGGGCGAGCCTCTGTAAAAGGATTGCTGGCTGAGGCAGCGGATTATGGACTATGATTCCGATTAGAGAATCAAGGCACTTGGAGAGAGATCTCACTTGTCTTCCTTTAATGAAGATTGTTGGGCTTTACATCACTGTACAACATATGTGGGTATGTGTGTGTGCGGTCTGAGAACAAAGAAAGGCAATAAAATGTATTACAAAAATGTTCAGCTTATTATTTAACAGCTAAATTAATAAACATTCCTAAATAAGCTGCCATATTAACATAGGATTTTAAGATCCACCGGTTATATTCCCAACGTATGTGAAAATTGCTACTTAAGCATAATACAACAACAGAAATGCAACAAACTGTACAAGTTAACATAACGCTAGCAGAAGCAAAGCATGCTTAACAGCATGGTAGCCTTATATCAAATGTAAACCACAGTGAATAATTAAACATTTAAACTTATATGAACGGAAGGCATGGTCACAATCACAACAATAAACTGAGCTGCAATATTGGCATTACAAACGAAATATTAATCATTAAGCTCTCACTAGCTTTCGGAATCAGCTGCAGTGCTAGCAATAGGCAGAGCTAACAACAGGCTACTTAGCTAAGACCAAAATCCACAAGACATATTTCCATGCAACTACACAAACTGGAATGTTGATCAAAATATCCATAACTTAAGTTGAAAGCACTTACATTTCCTCAAGAACGCACACATGATATGAAAAACACACAGAAAGTCCATGCAGCTTCACAGTCTGCTCACTAACTGGTGTGCTGTCAGTGTAACTGAGCATGTCCTGACTAGTTCAGATCGTGTTCGTGCCTTTTTTCACCAGCAGATGGTGCTGTTGGACCTTTATCTGAAGGGCTTTCTCACAAACATGCAGTGTCAACTGGACACTGCGTCACAACTCTACATTTCAAATGAAAAATGAGTTTTACCATCAGCTGCTAATATCAGTCCACATGATGATATCACTGCCACATCTTTACGGGCCAATCTGCACAACAAAACACGTGATGTATCGCTGATACAGAGGTGTGCCCCTACCAAGGAAAAAACTCCATAGAACTGCATAACGCGAACTATGGCGACTATAGACATGTCAGTACACAACCTTTTTCATCTTTGAAAGGAAAACAACTCACTGCTGTTCATAGTTCATCTCTTAACAAAGAAATGAAATCAAGTTCTGATAAAACTGGCACTTTAGCAGCATCCACACATCTCTTCCGCCAAAACTGCACCGGCCTCTTGTTGCTGCTTGCTTAGGTCATGACTTCACCGCACTTTGAAGTACTGCCCCTCAATGCTGATTTGTCCTGTCACTTTCTAACCAGGCCCACTGTTCAGATGGGAGATTAACAAAATGGATTCGCCAGTAAGAAACACAAACATGGGCAAATCCATCTGCTTTGCAAGGTTAAGTTATTCATGAATGTCTGAAGAATTCTTAATTTAAAATTCTGTTCAATAAAACCAAGTTAAGTTAATTATTAAGTCTGTTTTGCATCATAAAGTCTGTGGTTGGGTTAAAAAAATCATAAAATCAGGAGGAATGAATAAAACCTGCTGGATGCCTAAAATGTTCTGTGAGGAGCTTAAGTAAAGTAAATCCATTCTCAGAGAATGTATAATTTGCACATTTTAAAGGTATGTTGTGGAATTTTGACAGAATAATGTGACTAAATTTAAAAATGTAGTCAGAGTGAATGAAGTCCTCTGTTTATTCTATTGAAACTGATGGAGACTGTGCTTCTCTGTACCCCACTGTCAATTATGAACATTCATGAGTGGCTTATAAAAAAATATGACTGCATGTTACAGGAAATATCACTTTCATGTAACTCATATCCTGTATCTTAACTTAGCACAAAAAGTAAGGAAATCTGTGTTTGGTAGATTATCTGTTGTAACAATGTCAATGTTCTTGTACCTCTGGAAAGTCTTTTTATTTCCCTCTTAAATGGTGCAACATTTGAAAGGAACATTTATTAATGGGATGAGCGGCAGAGCTGAGTATGTGGGTTGGGTTCATGAAAAAAGTTTCCACATCTTCTCTGCCAATGCCAAACAGCTTATTTTGCTGTTGCTATATACTTTTTGATTTAGCTCCTGGTACCCCAAATGCTGAATATTAGGTGCCTGACTGAGACATAACTTTGCAGTAAGTGGCAACCCCATATCTCTTCAGTCTGGGACTGAACTCTATCCTCCAAGATGACGATGCTCGCCCCCACAAAGTAGGGTTTTTCAGAGAATAGCTCCAGAATTTTAGAGTGGAGAGGATGGAACTGTCTACCAGCAGTCCTGATCGCAACCCCACATCACCAAACAAGAGTCAATGGCAGAATAAGCTTTTTGGCATTGGCAGAGAACATCTGGCAAATTTTTTATGGGTGCAACCCACTTCCTCAGCCCCTCTGCTCATCCCATAACTGCATATTTCTTTCCAATGTGGCACCATTTAAAAGGTAAATAAACAGGCTTTGAGCTGCGCTTCGTCTGGTCCCTCACCCAGGACCTGGTTGCCTTGGGAGACCCTACCAGGAGCATGAAGCCCCCCACTACATAGCTCCCAGGATCCTTGGGACACACAAACCCCTCCACCATATTAAGGTGGCAGCTCAAAGACCGTATATGGCAGATCGGCAGGAAGGACTCAGATCTCCCTTGCCCGGACGTGGGTCACCGGGGCCCCCTCCTGGAGCCAGTCCTGGGAGTGGGGCTCGATGGCGAGCGCCTGGTGGCTGGACCTGCACCCATGGGACCAAGCCGGGCACAGCCCGAAGAGGCAACGTGGGTCCCCCCTCCCATGGACTCACCACCCATAGGAGGGGCCATAGAGGTCGAGTGCGGTGTGAGCTGGGTGGCGGCCGAAGGCGGGGACCTTGGCGGTCCAATACTCAGCTGTAGAGGCTGGCTCTGGGGACATGGAATGCCACCTCTCTGTTGGGGAAGGAGCCTGAGCTTGTGTGTGAGGTTGAGCTGTACCGGCTAGATATAGTTGGTCTCACCTCGACTCACAGCTTGGGCTCTGGAACCAGTCCTCTTGAGAGGGGTTGGACTCTTTTCCACTCTGGAGTTGCACCTGGTGAGAGGCGCCGAGCAGGTGTGGGCATACTGATTGCCTGTACATTGGGGTTTACCCCGGTGGACGAGAGGGTAGCCTCCCTCCGCCTCCGGGTGGAGGGACGGGTCCTGACTGTTGTTTGTGCGTATGCACCAAACAGCAGCTCAGAGTACCCACCCTTTTTGGAGTCGCTGCAGGGGGTGCTGAAGAGTGCTCCTTCTGGGGACTCCATCGTCCTGCTGGGAGATCTCAATGCTCATGTGGGCAATGACAGTGAGACCTGGAAGGGGGTGATATGGAGGAACGGCCCCCCTGATCTGAACCCGAGTGGTGTTCCATTGCTGGACTTCTGTGCTCATCATGGGATGTCTATAACGAACACCATGTTCAGGCATAAGGGTGTCCATATGTGCACTTGGCACCAGGACACTCTCGGTCACTGTTTGATGATCGACTTTGTAGTCATATCATCTGACTTGCAGCCACATGTCCTGGACACTCGGGTAAAGAGAGGGGCAGAGCTGTCAACTGATCACCACCTGGTTGTGAGTTGGCTCTGCTGGTGGGGGAGGAAGCCAGTCAGACCTGGCAGGCCCAAACATATGATGAGGGTCTGCTGGGAATGTCTGGCAGAGTCCCCTGTCAGAAGGCAAAGAAAGACAAAGCTTCAAACATGTTCCGGGGGAGGCAGGGGACATTGAGTCAGAGTGGGCCGTATTCCGTGCCTCTATTGTCGAGGCGGCTGATAGGAGCCGCAGCTGTAAAGTGGTCAGTGCCTGTCGTGGCGACAACCTCCGAACCCGCTGGTGGACACCGGCAATGAGGGACGCCATCAAGCTGAAGAAGGGCCTTTTTGGCCTGTGGGACTCCAGAGGCAGCTGACAGGTACCGGCAGGACAAGCGGTTTGTGGCTTCAGAGGCTGCCAAGGCAAAAACTCGGACTGGGTAGAGTTCGGAGGGCCATGGAGAATGACTTCCGTACGGCTTCAAGAAGATTCTGGACCAGCGTCTCAGGAGGGGGAAGCAGTGCATTGTCAACACCTTGTACAGTGGAGATGGTGCGCTGTTGACCTTGACTCGGGACGTTGTGGGTCGGTGGAAGGAATACTTCGAAGACCTCCTCAATCCCATTGACACACCTTCCAATGAGGAAGCTGAGTCTGGGGACTTGGATGTGGGCTCTTCTATCTCTGGGGCTGAGGTTGCCGATGTGGTCAAAAAGCTCCTCGGTCGCAGGGCCCCGGGGTTGGATGAGATCCAACCCGAGTTCCTCAAGACTCTGATATTGTAGGGCTGTCGTGGCTGACACGCCTTTGCAACATCGTGTGGACATCAGGGACAGTGCCCCTGGACTGGCAGACTGGGGTGGTGGTTCCCTTCTTTAAGAAGGGGGACCAGAGGGTGTGTTCCAATTATAGAGGAATCACACTCCTCAGCTTCCCCAGTAAGGTCTATTTGGGGGTCCTGGAGAGGAGGGTCCATCGGATAGTCGATCCTCAGATTCAGGAGAAGCAATGTGGTTTTCGTCCTGGCCGTTGAACAGTGGACCAACTCTATACTCTCAGTAGGGTTCTAGAGGGTGCATGGGAGTTTGCCCAACCAGTCTACATGTGTTTTGTTGATCTGGAGAAGGCATTCGACCGTGTCCCACGAGGAATCCTGTGGAGGGTGCTCTGGGAGTATGGGGTGCCGGACCCCCTGATAAGGGCAGTTCGGTCTCTGTAAGACCGGTGCCAGAGCTTGGTCCGCATTGCCGGAAGTAAGTCGGACTCGTTCCCCGTGCGTGTTGGACTCCGCCAGGGCTGCCCTTTGTCACTGGTTGTGTTCATAACTTTTATGGACAGAATTTCTAGGCACAGCCAGGGCGTTGAAGGCGTCCGGTTTGGTGGCCTCAGCATTAGGTCTCTGCTTTTCGCGGATGATGTGGTCCTGTTGGCTTCATCAGACCGGGACCTCCAGCTCTTTCTGGAACAGTTTGCAACCGAGTGTGAAGCGGCTGGGATGAGAATCAGCACCTCCAAATCGGAGACCATGGTCCTCAGTCGGAAAAGGGTGGAATGCCCTCTCCAGGTTGGGAAGGAGATCCTGCCCCAAGTGGAGGAGTTCAAGTATCTCGGGGTCTTGTTCACGAGTGAGGGAAGAATGGAGCGGGAGATCAACAGGCAGATCAGTGCGGCATCAGCAGTGATGCGGTCTCTGCATCGGTCTGTCATGGTGAAAAAACATGCCGAAACATCGTCGGAGGATTACGGGAGAGAGCACCCGGAGGTTGGGTCCCTTCTATCGCCCCGACAGTGTGCCATTGGCACCCCATGTTGCAAATCTGCAGGCACCGGTAAAGACGTGACACACACTGGTCTCGGATTAGCTCAGCTGTTAGCTTTCAGTTAGCCACCACACACCAGCTGGTCCCAGATCAGGTCAGCTAACCTGTAAGCTACCATGCCAAGAAACAACGGGAGTAGCTGTAATGATGATATGATCTCCCTAACTCTGGTTTGGGAGTTGTTCGAACAAGAGCAAGTAAATTTTAAGGAACTAATAATGTAACAGGAACAAAGTTGTAAATTTTTACACAAATGATTCTGCATATTAGTAACCACGGAGTGGATAAGCTCAGAGAGGTGCAGGACATGAGAACAAGTCTCCAGTTCACTCAGAAGGAGGTGGATGAACTGAAAGACATTCATACCAAGCACTCAACTTTATGCAATACAAACTTAAATGACATTTGTAAAATGGCAGAATCGCTCCTGGCACTTAATTCTAAAGCCAGCTACATGGAAGGACAATGCAGGAGAAACAACATAGTGGTGGATGGCATTCCTGAATCACCACATGAGAAATGGAGTGACCCTGAGCAAAAGTAAAGCAATTGATTCAAGAGAAATTAAAACTTGACGATGGAAAAGTTAATACTGAAAGAGCACACATAGTTGGTAAACCTAAGAATGGGAATTCCTCTAGGCCCAGACCCATCATGGTCAGATTTCTTCAGTTTAAGGACAAAGAAGCAGTGCTGGAGAAGGCAAAATATCTCAAAGGCACAAATATTTATCTAAATGAGGACTTTCCTGATGCTGTGCATCAGAAAAGGAAGGAACTCTTGCCTGCACTGAGAGCAGCCAGGGGGAAGGGTGAGATTTATATCTTCAGATTGATCACATTCAAGCCATCTCAAGACAAGAACACCACCACCGCGAGAGCTAAATAATTAACGACAAACACTTTTCATTATGTCATCAAGTGTTCCTCTTAAAAAAAAAAAAAAAAACAGCTAAAGGTGAGAAAATAAGAACATTTTAATTATGACAATTTTGGCAAAGTTACCCCGAAAAGGACTGAGACTTGCACATGTTAATGTTTGCAGTCTAGGGAATAAACTTGTAGATGTATCAGATATATTGATTACAAATAACATTCATATTCTGGCAGTCACAGAGCCTCATCTTGATTACACATTCTCAGATGTAGCGATAAAAATACAGAGATATAATATATACAGGAAAGATAGAAACTCACATGGAGGAGGTGTAGCTATTTACATCCAGGATCATATCCCAGTAAAAATGAGATAAGACCTTATGTCTGCTAGTTTAGAGGCCTTGTGGTTGCAAGTACATTTACCGTCTGTTAAACCATTGTTAGTTAGGTGCTGTTACAGGCCACCATGTGCAAATAGCATGTATCTGGATGAATTGTGTGATATGATTAAAAACGTTTGTGACACTGGGAATGACATTTATGGGAGATTTTAATATAAACTGGATGTCTCAGGATTGTTCACTAAAGGCTAGGCTTTTTAGTGTAACTACTGCATTTTATTTGACAGAAGTCATTAATCAACCAATATAAGTTCATATCAACAATCTTAGTAAAAGAATAGCCACTTGTATGGACCACATCTTCACAAATTTTGTGGAGATGTGCTGTAAAGGGATTTCTGTTTCTATTGGATTTAATGATCACAATATAATAGCTATAACCAGGAAAGCAAGGGTACCTAAAGGGAATCCCAAAAATAATTTATAAAAGATCATATAAAAGATTCTGTCAAGATTCTTTTTTTGCAGATGTAGATAAATTATGTTGGTCTGACGTTTACAAGGAAAATCATCCTGATGATGCCGTCAAAGCTTTTATGGACACACTTAACCCTGTAGCAGACAAACATGCACCAATTAAAAAGCATACAGTAAAAAATGTCAAAGCAGAATGGATTGACAATGAGTTAAAATGTTTAATGCTTGAAAGAGATACTGCAAAAGTTATTGCTAAAAAATTCAGGGAACAGGGCAGACCTGGAAGCCTTTTGTAAAATAAAAAACCTTGTTACTAAACTGAATAGGAAAAAGAAAAAGTTGTTTTTTAAACTTAAAATAAATGACTGTAAATTTGATGGGGAAAAGTTGTGGGGTACACTTAATGAAATTATGGGAAGGAAACCGAGTCAAGTCCCAGCTTTTGTGGACACAGGTGAATCATTCCTCACCAAACCACATGAAATTGCAAATTATCTAAATAATTTTTTCATGAATAAAGTAGAAACACTAAGAGAAGATATATCATCTGTAAGTTTATGTTCCTCACATGAGGTAAGAATAGCACAATTCATGAAATGAAACAACTCCCTTTAAATTTGAATTCAGTCAATGTAAAACAAGTAGAACAACTTTTATTAACCATAAATACTGACAAACCAGGAGGTGGAGACAATCTAGATGGAAAGCTTTTAAAACTGGTTGCTAGGTGTTTGGCTGGACCAGTTTGCCACGTCTTTAACACCAGTATCACCAATTGTGTTTTTCCCTCTGCATGGAAAGATGCATAAGTTATTCCTTTACAAAAAAAACAAAAAAAAAACAAAAAAAAAAAAACTTGGCAGAAGAATTTAGTGGTAAAAGCTGCAGACCAATAAGTCTGCTGCTCTCAGCAAATTGCTTGAAAAGACAGTTTGTGAACAAATACAACGGTTTCTTAAGCAAAATAAGTTATCCACAGACAACCAACATGCATATCAAGAAGGTCTTTCTACTGGAACCGTTCTAACACAGATGACAGATGACTGCCTTTGGTATATTGACAATAATTACCTAGTAGTTGGAGCAGTGTTGCTTGATTTTAGCACTGCATTTGATGTTCTGGATCATGAATTGTTATTACACAAATTGAAATGTTACAAATTTACCCCAAAGACTTAAGTAAGTAAGTTGGTGTAAAAGTTATTTGTGTAATAGAAAGCAGTTATGTGTTTTATAATGCTAGCTTTTCAAATATGAAGCCATTGCAATGTGGGCTTGGGGCCACTACTTTTCTCTATATTCACAAATGACCTTTCTCTTGTTTTAAATCAAGCTAGAGTGGTTATGTATGCTGATGATACGACGCTTTATCTACCAGCAAAATTAGTTAAGGATTTGTCGAGTGCTGTAGATAAGGAACTACAAGCGGTTGTTTATCGGGTTTGGAGTAATAAGCTTGTTCTTAATTTGTCCAAAACAAAGAGTATTGTGTTTGGATCGAATTTCAAATCAAAAGACAAACCACAGTTAAACCTATCCATTAAAGATGTGTCCACTGAGTTTGAGAAAACTGGAGTTATGGGGAGAAGTCTGGCAGTTATAAAAAGATGTGCTAAATTTTACCTCAGTACTGCATCTCCAGAGTTATACAAAGTACTCACTCATTTGGACTACTGTCCAGCTGTGTGGTCAAGCACATCAAACACAGACTTAGAAAAGTCCAGAATAGTCCAGAATAGAGCTGCAAGGCTAGCACTGAACTGGGATAGAAGAGCTATCATCCACAAAATGAACATGACATTAGGCTGGTCATTGGTGGAAGAGATGATTATTGTTTCTCTGCTTTCCTTTTTCAGAAATATTTTATTGTATAAAATGCCCAATGTTTTGTTTAATCAATTACTGTTTGGTCATAATGGTCATGGTTCCAACACAAGACATGCATCCAATGGGTATTTCACACTTCCACTTACAAATACCAACTCAGGACAGTGTACTGTCATGTTTAGAGATATGAAAATGTGGAATAGTCTTCCATTTCACATCACAAGGTTAACTTGTAAACATATGTTTAGAAAGAGGTTGAACGAAGATTTAATGACCCAGACTCCACCGAAATAGGCTTAATTGGGTTGAAAATGTTTGATTACAATTTTAGAATCTTTTTGGTTACCTTTTGTGTTACACTGTGTCATTGTGAAATTACTGCATTCACTGTTGTAAAAGAAACAGAACACTTAGACTACGTTGTGTCAACATTCAGTACATGCCAGTGAGAGATTACCTTTTTGATTGCTAGTAGATATATCTTGGCCTTATTGGTGTCTATTGTGATCGCAATTGTAGATTGTATTGTCATCATTCCTCTTGTATTTAATTATTTTAACATCTTGTATATTTTTCCAATTTGGACTTTTATCATTGTAATCTACATGAATGTTTAGTGTCTTTCTTTGTGGACCCGAGGAAGAGTGGTTGCTACTAGGTAGTGGCTAATGGGGATCCAAAATGAAATGAAATAAAATAAAATAAAATACATTTATTTTAAAATCCTAGAGTTAAACCAAGTCATAGTTATGCTAGCATGAAATAGTTTCTTACATCATGGTGTAAGAGAGCTAATAAGCTCTGTTTTCCATGTAACACATCTGCATTTATTGCACAATCTGAATTACACTGTAAACAATCAATCAATTATCATCTATCAATCAGTCACTGTAGCTGTGGATACTTTATACAGAGTGCAAGCTTCATTGTGCTTTACCTGTAGGAATACATGAATATTACTGTTGTTTTTCATTCTTTAATATAAATATTCTGGTTTTGCTTAACTATAAACCTACCTTGTTATATAAGTATGACTTTTTCTATACTTCTGCATAAAACAGCACTGTTTTTGTGAGTGACACATGCTGCATCATGCAATTTTACACCTGCTGCCATCTGCTGCTTTTTTGTAAACTGCACCATGGAGGATATATATACTAAAACTGCCATCACAGTATCTACGGCCATATCATTTCTGTAAAATCTCTACTGATACATGTATTGGCAAGGTGCATGTGACATTATATTGCCATATCTACTTTTGAGCACAGGTCTGTCCATCTATCTATATATCTGATCCCCCTTTCTCTCTGATTATGCTGTATTGCTCGTGTGTGCATGTGTCTGAGGATGTGTGGGTGTGTGTGGGTGGGTGTGTGTGGGTGTGTGTGTGGGGGTGGGGGTGTGTGTGTGTGTGTGTGTGTAAAAGAGAGAGAGAGGAAAAACAAGATGGCGCTTTGGTGTGGGTTTGGTAAACAAAGAAACCAACTTGCAGCTACAGACTGTTGTGACATTTAATTCAATGGAATTCCCACTGATGTTTGTGTAGGTGAGAGCAGTTGATTGATTTTAAGCATTCCCAACAAGTTTAACAACAACAGGTACGCAGAGACATTAGACAAATGCAACTTTACACAAATGCAAATGGAAACACTTTCTGCAGCTACTTCTGCCCAGACTAAGCCTTTTACTTGAAACCACAAGTGACCAGAGTCTGATGTCTAACCAAGTCCAACGGCCAATAGCCTATCATTAAGCAGGTTTAGTGCAAACCTTTAGTCTGTTATCCCTGAAATTAAGGAAACTCAGACTTCTGTTTCAGAGAAGAAGGAAACTCAAACCCAGAATGGGAGGTGAGTCAAGCCTGTTTTACAACAAAACTTCACTCTGAGTCAGCTTTTATGAGATAAAAGCGGTCACTCAAATACTAATGCATGTCTAAATGCACAACTATAAAGTGGCACTGATAACAAGTGAACCGAGTGAACAAATTAGCTTGATCAACGGTACAAGCAGCACGGCAGCAGTGCAACAAGACCAGATGTCAGTCAGTTAGTACTGTCATTTTCTACATGAGCCTTTGACAAGTGCAACTGAGAGCATTGCACTGATGTGGTATTAGCCTGTACAGCCCATCTTAAAAATTCTTCAGATTCAGGTTCGTGTTTTACACTATGGCTTAATAATCATTTAAATAATTTATGAATATAAATATATATATATAGGATAATATATATCCTCTAAAACCTGACAGTCTTTCACTTACTAATGACATTGCCTCCTCTGCAGTTGTGATATGTCTATCTGGTTTTAGAACAGCAGATCTCTGGAGAAAAAAACTGACTGGGCAACTGTTTCTGCATTCTTTTTGATAGACAGTAGTCATCTCATCATCAAAAGGATTAGTGCAGAATAAATGTTCCTCCAGAATATCAGTCAGTTTAGGGCATAATTATCTTAAACTTAAGCACTTCTGTCACTCAAATTAGGTGTTTTTGTTTTTAAGGTGTTTTATATGAGCCAAAGTTCTTGGCAGCATCATTACAAGAAATTCCTTTTACATTTTACATGAAAACGTCAGATAATACCAGGTCCACAGCGAACTGATGGAAGACTTCAAACCCTACTGTGATGCATTTGGGACTGCTGAGAAAAACAGATCTGAATGCACAGTGATCCTTTACTTAATGGCTCTGACAGATGTCCTTTAATTAACCATGAATCAAATCAAAGTGCTTTGGAAAAAAAGTGTAAAAGTAATCAAACACAATCCCCAATCAAGTAGTATTAGTGTTTTGATAAGGCTGATGCCAAACATCACATTAGAAACATCCCTGGCCACCTAGTAGGCCTGAAAAAAATTGGCATTGTCACCTCACTGATACACGCATCAATATAGAATTCACAGAACTGATACAGCAGTAGACACTATGACAGCAGTTTTAAAATATATCCTCCATAGTGTAGTTTACAAAAAGGCAGCAGATGGCAGCAGTTGTAAAATTACATGATGCAGCATATTCCACACTCAACCTAAACAAGTTGGTACTCAGACTGCTAACATGCACTCTTAGAAATTCCCCCCTTTAAGAAACTGTAAACAACAGCAGGGTTGCCAGGAAGTTACTGTGAAATTAATGGTATGTTGCTGTTGCTGAAATTTACAGTTAGTCACTGTTTTTTATAAATACAGCAAAAAGCTGTTATTTTAAACCTTAACAGGAAAATACTGTCGAAAAGATTAGCAGTTTTTTACTGTTTATTTACACTTTTCTTTAGAGGTAGGCCTATATTTACAGATTTTTACTGTGAATTGTAGCAAAATACTACACCTCGCTGTTAATTCATTTCCTTCTAGCAAAATTGACAATATATATATATTTTTTTTTTTTCTAAACCTAGTGATTTGATAAATTACTCCCTGCATGTCATGTTATAAACACCATGTTTTAATGTGATAAACATGCAATTTAAAATGTCAAGACAACAAAACTTCAAAGTGTCTTCTCAAACCATGTCTCTTTATTGAAATTGAACATACATACAGGTATGTATTAAGTATCACTGCTGTCGTGCCAAAACCTTCTGCCAAAAGGTAAACTTTTCAAGGTTTAACAATACCTGGCCAATTTTAATTTGTTTATATATTGGGTTTTTAATGAGTTTGATGGTTCTTAGGATCATCAAACTTTCTCATAACATAGAGAATAACTTAAAACTTGAATTCAACTTAAAACACTTAAATAACAAAACAAAAAAATGTTGGTTTAGGACGGACAACAGCAGTCTGCTTCAAGTGTTGCTGTCTAAGAAGATCGTAATACAAACAATAAATATAAAAACATTTGGTTGTAAAAAAAAATTGCATCACTATAAACTTAAGTTTCCCATAGGCCACTACAGTACTACATTAATGTCCACTGATCTGGCATGGAAACATTATTAGAGGTACTGTAGGATATCCTGGACTAGAGACATTTTTACTGTAGCTCCCTCTGAATTTCCTTACTGGACAGGAACTGCAAGGATTCTGTAAAGGGAAAAAACAACATTGGAACAAAAGCAATAATACATTATATGCATTATCTGAATTCAGTTTTAAGCAATTGTTAAGATCAAGCTTATGTTAGCTGGCAAAGAATTTACTCACTCTGTGTGCCTGCAGTGTTTGTAGGTCATGTCAAACTCTAGCTAATGCTAATCTTACAAAGCACCTCAAACTTAGTAAGTGATGGTTTTTGCCTATTCTAATTAGCAAAGCAGTAGGGCACTCACCTGTTTATTGTTAGGATGGAGTTGGATAACAATGTGATTTCTAACTTCACTCTCCTTCCAAGCATGTGCTCTCACCTTCTTGTTCCCAAAATACAATGCAAAAAATACAGGAAATTACTGTTTTCTTTCCTTGAAGCAGTAATACAGTAAAATACTGTTCTAAACCATTATTATACAGGGTTGTCCTGTATTTAAACATAACAGGATCTTACCATTGAAATTTCCTCGTAAATTTACAGCAATTTGTTAGAGTGTGGATCATAGTTTTATCTACAGCCAGCAGACTAAAAGCAAAGATACTGGATTATTTGGGTCTTCTTCAAACAACAGAAAGTCAGGAGTTTGACATGAGCCACGCAAGTTGACTGCAGTATTGCAGAAACCTTATCAACCTTCATTTACACATGACGCCAGGCTTATTAGCAGTTAACAACAGTTTGGGTCAATGGGCTAATCTGTGTCATCCAAAACTGCACTGAATGATACTGTAGACTTAATTTCCCCCAACCTCTGATCAGGAGATCATAAGCAGCACTAAGTGCTTTATGTGTAAAGACATGAGCCAAACAGCGGTGCTGATAACAATGGCTTCAGACAGCTGCTTAATGAGTGTGACAAATGTAGTTTAATCCCTATTCATCCGTTCATCACAGAAACAGCAGTGCCATTTTAAGCAGAAGTAAAGCAAAAAGTCAATTTCATATTCAAGTGGGCTTATAATTAAGTGAAGCCAGAATATTATATTAAAAGTATGAAGAACAACAGCAAGAAAGACAACAAAGAGGGCCATTTTAGGTATTAATATTACTGTATTTGTGTCTGTTAATAGCTTGCTGATTAAAGATGGACTGTTTCAATTTTCTTAGATCTCTGAGGATCTGAATTTAAGTGTTTACAAGTTTAAAAACTTTTAATATATACCACTTTTGTTAAACTCTAAAACAGGGGTGCCCACACTTTTTTGGCTTGTGAGCTACTTATGAAAAGACCAGTTAGTGGGATCTATCTACCACAAAAAAAAAAAAAAAGAAAAAAAAAGAAAAAACACAAAATTGCAAGGGGGCTTGATATCAACATCTTTCTAACACCAGAAACAACACAAAATGTGAGTTCTTCGCTGAAAGAAAGTGAATAGTGTCAACATTCTGTTGTTTGTGACTTGCAGAATCTTAACATTTTAAAAAGCAAATTGAGTTGTCAGACCACAATCTTTTAAAGGCATTTTAGACATATGAGCTGTCCCTCAAAATTCTTGTTCCTTAATAGACAAAAAATAGTTCATAGTTCCAGTAGGTATGTTTAAACTGCTGCTTGCAGATCTCTCTCTCTTTTTCCCTCTCCCCCTTTTGTTGACTGTCCCTTCATTTCACTGTGAAAACACATGCCCATACACTTAGCCAGTGCTCTCCATGGTACTGAAACAACATTGCATGCGACACAAACAGTAAGAGCCACATTACAATACTTTTCTGTAGATTTAGGCTAGGTCAGTGAGGCCGCACATTTTCTCATGCTGAGAAACCTTTCCTCTGTAAGGTCCTCCACTGTCCAGCATGGACCCGTGATTTGGAGAAAATGTCAGCCTCCAGTGACAAGATCTCTTACATCAGCACGGATGAGATCATATGAAACATTGTGGTGATTTTTGAGGCCAGGGATTCAACTTTGCTGTCCTCTCCAAATGGAAAGCATATGAATGCAGCAGTTGCCGAAAGTACAGCAAAGGCTTGGGAGCATGTGTCAAAGTCTGAGCGGACTATCAGTCTCTGAAGCGCTCTCTCTGAAGCGCCCGCTGTGAGCGTTCCTCACTATTCCTCCTAGTCCTCTTTTACTCCCCACATGTTACATATTAATTTAAGATAGGCTGCAATGTTTGCTCACAAAATCAGTTAGTTAACTGGTGCGCCTTGCATTTTGGATTTGACAGACTGGCCACTCTTCACGTTAATCACGTCTCCGCTGGGGCAACCTGACGTACGACTTTATTCAAATCACACATGATTGACCAGCATAGGTTTTGCGATTGCCTGGTCGATCCCGATCAACGTATTGGGCAAGCCTGCTCTAAAATAAAGAACAGCTGCTGTTCTGAATTCAGTGTAGAACATGTGTATTAGGTCATGTTTATCAGCCCAGATAAATGTGTCTCAATACATATAATGGCTCCTGAATCGTGATAAATATCATATTGTAAGGTTGTGTGAAATACCCAGCCCTAATAGACAGATACATATGTATTATCAATGTAATGACACAAAATATTTTTATTTTAAAAGGCTGGAGAAAGCATTTTCATTCTTTTTAACAGGTTCTGGGTACCTCAGTTTTTAGAAGCTCTCATTGATATTCCTCTCCGGAGTTGAATTGGAATCTTTTTAATGTGTTATTGGACCAACTTCATGGACACACTGTTGAAGAAAATTCTAGGTAGGGAATTTGTTATTAAATTGGCAAAATTCACCCTCAATCTTCAAAAAGGCATAGGAGCTTGATTTATAGAAAATACAGTGCCTGTTAAAGTATTCACCCCCTTGGATGTTTTACCCTTTCATTGATTTTATAAATCAATCATGGTCAATATAATTTGGCTTTTTTGACCAAAAAAGGACAAAAAACTCTTTCATGTCGAAGTGGAAACAGATAACAAAGTGTACTGTATGGATAGGTCTCAATCATGCTTGCACATCTGGACACTACAATTCTACTCCATTCTTCTTAGAAAACCTGTTCAAGCTCTGTGAGGTTGCACTGGGGATGGGTGTGAACAGCTCTTTTCAAGTCCAGCCAAAAATTCTCTATTGGATTGAGATCTAGGCTTTGACTCTGCTTCTCCAAAACATTCACCTTGTTGTCTTTACACCTTTCTGTGTTGATTTCACTGTATATCTCCGGTTATTGGCTTGCTGGAAAATAAATCTTTTCCGAAGCTGTAGCTCTTTTGCAGACTGAATAAAATTGTCCTACAGGATTTTCCTACATTTTGCCACATTCATTTCACCCTCTACCTTTACAAGCCTTCCAGGGTCAGCTGCTGAGAAACATCCCCACAGCATGATGCTGCCACCAATGTGCTTCACAGTGGGGTTGGTGATGTTCGCAAAACATAGCATCTTGTCTGATTGCCCAAAAGCACCTCATTGGTCTCATCAAAACAAATAATTTTCTCCAACTTGACCATGGAGTCTCCCACATGCTTTTCAGCGAACTCTGGTCGAGTCTAGTTTTCTTTAACAGTGGCTTTCTCTTTGCCACCCTCCCATAAAGCTTTGACTTGGTGAAGAACCAGGGCAACAGTTGCTGCTGAAGCTTGTAACTCCTTCAGAGTAGTCATAGGTGTCTTGGTGGCCTCTCTTGTTTTCAAAGCAAACAGAAATCAAACAAAACACAAGATCAGAATGTTCGACCTCAGATCATATTCCAATGAATGACAAAAATATGCTCTTTGAACCTTGTTTTTTCTTCAAGCTTCTTTTTCTTGAAGTTTTTTTCTTCCCAAAACATCTGACTAATAAAATTACTTTAGTATATTACAACATACCATCCAATTACAGGTAGTGACATCGACAATTGTGGAAAACAAATAAAACGTACACACATACTGGGCCAAGTTTAGCTGGAAAAAAAATGCTGGGCTCTGGGTGCAACAATGTGGATAACATTTTAAATGATATTTTTTTAGTAATATCTCCCACCTTTGCCTCATATCATTTGTGCATCTCTCCCTCACTGTCTATGTTTCTCCCGTTATCACCTGATGGCACTGGTGAGTTCGTATGAACACGTCGTTTGAGCACGTAGGTTATGACACAGTTATAATTATTAGCGCCTATGATGGAAATCAGGATGGAAACATATACAAAATTCTATTAATGAACTTTCTCCAAGTAACACACTGCTATTTGGAACAATCAGAAGACATCGAGTTGTGGCCTTTCAGGATATGTGATCACACCCCACTCTGCTCTCACTGTCAGGGAGAGAGAGTGAGGAGAGGGAGCGAGAGAGACAGAAAAAGACAAAGAGTAGCTTCGTGAGAATGGACTGTTTCACAAATGAGGGGCAGAGAGGTTAAAGGAGTACAGGAGTTGATGATCTGTTATGTTGGTGTCTAAGTCAAAATGTTGTGCTGCACTCTAGGCAAATGTCTATATTGCCTATGCGCAGAGGCGGCGCTGCTTTCTCCACACATATGATCAATGCCAGATTTCAAAACAGGCAATCACAATGCGGGACAGCATCTCAATTTGCGAGATGCATGAAAAGCAATGAAAATGCAGGACTACCCCACACAAAGCAAGACATTTAGTTACCCTAGGTGTACATGTTCCTCCAGAGGAGATGCAGGTGTTTCATTCAGCCATTATCTCTAACTGTTGATAGTGGAGGTGTCGTGGTCACTTCTATGTTTACTCTGTTCACTGTAAAAAGCAACATCCATTTTACTCATAAATATTAAGTTGAAATGACTTGGTTCTTCTCAACCTGTTCTAAATACTTATTATAAACAAGTTAATTGTACTTCTTGGCCATAACAGCAAAAGGGCTCAATTTACTTAAGTTTACTTAGTTTAAAAAAATTAAGTAAAAAGGGGGTATAATTAAGTTGTGTTAACTTAAAAATCCAAAACAACGATTTGAACTCTATTTTTATGAGCTGATAGAACTTATTTCAATTTTAAGTGAACAGTACTTAAACAATTTAAGTATTTTTTGTTATAACTCATATTATTTGAGTTATGGCAAATCTGCAGTTTTCCCAGAATGAATGAATGAAAATTACAAAACTTTTACAGAGAGTACTAGCTGATGTTCTAAGGTAATCAGTTATCTAAGATGTTTTGAGTGCTATGAATTTATCAGTGTTTACAATGCACTAAAAATGTTAAGTATTGCACACTCTAAGTAGATGATTAAGGCTAAGTCCTGCAAACTTAAATTAACATTTGAATCTCAGTTGTGAGAACTTAAAATAATTGATTTTAAACTAGTAGTGAATACTTAAATAGTTCAAGTAGAACAAGTACTGCACACTACTAACAAACAAGTTTTTTACACTCACAAAAGTCAAGTGTAGTTTACTTGTTATTTCTGAGGCAACGACTTTCCATAATTTTTTTAAGAAAGCTCAACTAATTTTCTCTTACAGTGTTGTGCTGAGGCTTTTTACCTCACCCTGCTGTGTGAGAGCTCAGCTTGGCTGAGTGTGAAAAATACTAAATGAAAATAAACTGTAGACAAGTAAAAGTAGCGACCAGTGTATTGCCCAATAGGGCCACTGAAAAAAAAATTTTTGAGACAAATTTTTTTTTTTTCAATTGTGAGAAAAAAGTCAGAATTCTGAGATTAAAGTCAGAATTCTGAGAAAAAAGTCAAAATTCTGAGATTAAAGTCAGAATTCTGAGATTAAAGTCAGAATTCTGAGAAAAAAGTCAGAATTCTGAGATTAAAGTCAGAATTCTGTCTCTCCTGCCAGTAAAGGACCGACTTTGCTGAGTGCCACTTTAGGACGCAAGAGAGGGGATCCGCTCATCGATAATGTCGGATCTTAGTGAGTTTTTACGCGGCCGAGGGGTCTCCGAGGACATTATTGTGTTAATAGAAGAGCAAAAGGTGAGTAAAAAGGGGCTTTTTGTTGGTTTGTTAACTTTGTGTTGAAACAACAAAATGCTAAGGGCATGGCTAGCTTAGCAGCATGTTTCTTAGCTAATGTAGTATTGCCAGGTGTATGAATATATCGGTTTACGGCTGTCCCCGTCGCCATTAGCCAGACAGTGTTTTTCACTTTATTTAAATAATTCAAAGATACGCCTCTGAAGAACAAATGAGTGCCGTGGATACACCAGCGGATCGGCGTGCAGCTGCCGACCCGCTACAGACACTCGCGCACCCGTTCACCTGCTTGAGCAGACCGTGGACTCGTTAATGGGTGAACTGGAACGTTGAAACATGTTGGGGCCTTAACAGCTAACCTTATTGTAAACTAGTGTAGAGCAAGAGATGTTTTAGCAGTCAGTGGTTGGATACAAGACCTGAAGACTCGAGGCGAATCTTGGCGAAATAGCCTGCCGGTGACCGGTGTTAGGCCTTAAAGGGTGACCGTGTTAACCTGTGACTTTGGACTAAATGAGTCCGTGGTTGTCATAGTTACAGCAGATTTTAAAGACGGAAACTGACACATGCCTCATCGGTGATGTTCATTTTTGCTTCACTATAGACCTTTTATTTTTCTTTTTGACATCATGATTAAACGACTTAACCAGGGCCTACATTAGGTCACGTTACCATTTTCAGTATACTCTTTGTAAGGAAGATAATCACAGAAGCGGCTGGGTTACAGTTACCCGTCAACTTGGTCACTCTATAATCTGTAACACCGGATTCGATGAGTGAGCGTTGAGTCTCACAGGACGAGGGTCTAACACTCTTTTTTTATTCTTTAAACAGGGGGATTTGTAGTTAATGAAAATAATGCTTTTGCTCTTGTTTTTAAAATTTGTTCTGCTTTTGACCTACATATTATTTCTTGCAAACAGATGCACCCTAAAATGAAAAGTGAGTCATTATCCACCCATTTCTATGCTGGTTTACACACAGAAGAAGCTTCGGTGTCCTCAGATCATTTCTAGTGCTCACAGCTACACAAAACATAGAACTTACCAATTAACTGTTTTTAGCTTGTCCACTATGAGCCAAGGCTCAGTAACTCCACATTTCAAAATGTTACAAAAACTAATGCCCCAAAATGTTTAAAAAAGGACACTTTTGATACCTTTTCTCCAAATTAAGTTGGAATCTTGGTCCCTTTGGTGTTCAAAATGATGCATCAGTGCTGTTTTATTTTTAAATATGCCAAAGCTGAGGATGTTTCACCTAATTTTCCAACAACATGGAGATGCTCATTTTATGACGATAACTGCATTTGATTCTACTGGGGGTTTAACCTTAATATTGAATATGCATTGTGCTATGTGATGAAAATAAATGTTTTATGTTTTGTGATCTGTGCAGATTGACAGTGACGTCATAGCACTGATGGATGATGCAACTCTGGCAAATTACATCCCGTCCTATGGAGACAGAATTGCCCTCTTCAATTTCTGCAGGAGCAAAAAACCGGTCTCAAAACGAAAGCAAGGACTTTTAGAAAAACTTTGTGAGAAAATGAGAGTCAGGAAGGAAAACTCCACAGAAACCACATCAAAAGAAGACACAAGTACAACACAGCCAAAAAAGCTAAAAATTACATGAAATGTGGAGATCGGATGGATCCACAGTGATGGCCAAATTGGCTAAACAGGTGAGGGCGAAGCAGGGTGGTGGCACCAGAAAAATTAAACTTGCCATTGATGCTGGATTAAAAGATATACTTCGGGAGGGAAAGAAACTTTTCTTTCCTGATGGAGTATCACCAAAAGGATCAATTTCAGACTTTGAGTTTGAGGTGTGGGACTTTAAACAAAACTGCCTTACAGATGAAACATGCCACTCCATCAGCACCATGTACGAGACTGCGAAAATGACAATGTTACGCTTTTACATTGCAACCAAGCCAAAAGAAATTGACGAAAATGCCAGTGATGTATCTGAAGTGATCCTTATCTCAGCAACCAGTGTCAGTAAAATTAGTACAGCAGAGCAGGAAACAGGAGATGTCATCAATGATGCCAATCAACCCCAACCTTCTCCAGATGTGTCTGTTGATTCTGAAGTAACCTTTGGTCCACTCTACTACACTGAAGACAACCAAGACGACACACTGATCTTTGAGGAGTTTCTTATTCCTGCCAGTCCATCTCTTTCAGATGATGTGATAACAATAACTATTCATCATGGGAACACTTTAAATGACATGATTACTGCCTTCTCTGGCACAGAGATTTTGAACAAAGTGCTCAATGTGAAACGCATTCTTCCAGACAACACAGAAGAAGCAGGCACTGGATCTGGGGTATTGAGAGATGTTCTCAGCTGCTTCTGGCAGGAATTCTACGAGCGCTGCACACTTGGTGCAACAGTTAAAGTGCCCTTCATTCGCCATGATTTTTCAGCAGAAAAGTGGAAGGCAATTGGCCGAGTCCTTTTGAGAGGTTACCGTGACTGTCAGTATTTGCCAAACAAACTGTCATTGCCCTTCCTTGAGCAGGTGCTTTTCAGCTGTGTGTACAGTGATCTTTAAGCACATTTCCTGCAGTTCGTGAGCAGCCAAGAATGTGAGGTTCTGAAGCAAGCAATGAGTGACTTCTCCACAGCTGATGCTGATGATCTCCTGGAAGTTCTCAGTGGCTATGACTGCAGAAGGAGAATTTCTGCTGAGAATCTCACAACAATCCTTGATGAAATCGCACACAAAGAGCTCGTCCAAAAGCCGATGTTTGTTATTGACTGCTGGAAGGAGATCACCCTTCATCATCTCTCCCTCAGTCCAGATGAACTGACAAAGTTGGTCTCTGACTTGCAACCAACATCAAAAAAGGTCTGTCGACTCCTAAAGTTTGATGATGATTTAACTCCAAAACAAAAGGATGTGGGGAACCATCTGAAAAGATTCATCAGAGAGCTTGATGAAATTAAACTTCAAAAATTTCTTAGGTTCTGCACAGGATCTGATCTCATAGTTACAGACAGCATCCATGTGGAATTTATGGAAATGACAGAGTTCACAAGAAGACCAATAGGACACACATGTGGGAAGATTCTGCAAATAGCTGACAGTTACGAGAACTTCCCAGATTTCCGCTCAGAATTCAATGCAGTTCTTGAAAGTAATGTTTGGGTAATGGATATTGTGTAGATTTCTACAACCCATACCTCAGCAGTCTTCAGTACAGAGAATGTTATATCATAACTGACTTTGCAGAATTGCAGAAGAGTACTGATGAATAGATAAAGTAAATATAACTTCTGTTGCTGCCCAAAATTAACCTGGTAAAAAAGAAACACATCTTGTCCATGTTATTTAATGCAATTGAATGCCACCCAGAAGGTTAAAGGTATAAATTTCTGCAACAGAAAGAAGTGTCATGCATCACTGCACCATGTAGACCACTGATGAGTAACAAAACTATTTTGCTCAGAGGTTATTCTTTTTTTCATGTAAGTTGCAAAACTTTGCTGCATACATGTAATAGATTTTTTCACACCTTTGTTTAATAGCCTGAAAATGTAGCAAATCTTACATCCATCCATTCACAGGACTCTCATGACAGATAAACGCAAGCGCCTTTTTCAAGTCAGAACAATTATTCCAGAATGTATTTCTTTAATCTGAATAGAGTAAAACTGGCAGTAACATCATTTGAGGGTAATGCTTTCATGTTGTCCAAAACTATTAATTAATCAGTTAAAGTCTTTACATTGTTTTTGCTTTTGTCACCTTTAAAGAATGTTGTTTCATATGCTATGTTAGTATCAGCTGGTCAGAGCTTAAACATCACTTTCTAGTTAGTGAAAGTCTTCAATGTGTTTAGTGTTGTGAAATGTTTCTGTCAAAAAAACAAACAAACAAACAAGTGAGCTACTCTCCTGTTTTCTTACTCGGCAAAATGCCTTTGTTATACACATCCTGTTTACCACAATTTTGTAAAACCACAAATTCCAGAGCAGGGCTTTGAATAAGTTTTCCTTGTGCCAAATTTTAATTTTCTCAGGTGTAGAGTTATGTTAAGGTAGGAAAAAGTAAATTTTTGTTGAAAGAACTCTATATAATGCACATCTTCTTAAGGTTTTACCCTTGTCTTAAAATTACACCTGTTTTATGGATTAGTCAGTTATTTTGGGATACTACAGATGTTGGTTGTAGCCAGTGTTACCTGTTAAGTGTTCCTTGTCTTTAATGTAATGTTTCTAATGTCAAAGAATGTTGATTAAGAGGTTATGAAAGACTAACTTTAAACTGTTTTTAAGCAAAGATGACTTTTAGGTTATGAGCTTTGATTTTTAAGTCTCATAAAGACTCTTTAACTGAAAAATGTTAAATGTCTCTTTTAAAAGTTGAGTGTTATTTTACAATGTTTAACCATTGTGGTCTTATGCCTATATGGTTATGGGATGTTACCACGTGTTATTGTTTTTACCAAGAAAATGTTTTATATACACTTGGTGAATATTCTAAAGCAATAAACTGTTAGTTCTGTTAAATTTGTATTTTGGTCTTGTGTTAAAACTTGAGCTAATGTTTAACAAGATTCCTATTCAAATGAGGAAACTGATTATATTTTTTGACATTTGCGTAAGAAATAACTTTGCCAGCTAACACAAAAACAGTTGTGCAAGTATCAGACCCCTACATCAGCGACATGAACACTGCATTGCTTGTTTATTTGAATAATGGGGTGGATATATCCCACAACTGACTTGTATAAAGGTGCAGTGACTTTGTTTTTCCACTATTACCAGGTGCCAACAAGCTACAGGCACACAGAGTTTGGGACTTTCCTTAAAATAGGATTTTAGTATGAGGAAAACCTGGAATGGTATAAACTAAATATTGATGCACGTAGTAACTTTAACCTCTCTTAATCAAACTAGTCATATCTATTTCTTTAATTCAAACTGTAATTCAAAAGTGTAGTCTTGAAAATGGAAGAGAAAATGATATTTATGTTGCTTCAGCCAAATATAATAGGGAATATTGGAAAATCCAAAAATTGCATTTTTATTGATAGTTTTATGACATAAACAGAAAAAGCACCGCCACATTTCAACCATTTTATAGAGGAATGCTGAACTAACATTTATGGAATTTTTATAGATAAATCAATGACAGAAAAAAACTTTACATTGCAGCATTTTAACCATTTTATTGCAAAGTTGTTTCACTGCTGGATGACTCCAGAATCCCACTTTGTCCTCAGAATTTCTTACAACACATATGACTTAATTTGTTCCCTTTATAAAACAGAAGCTTTGGAAACATTTCACTCAACTTATTTTTGTAAATAAAGCAGTTTTGCCATTTAAAGTTGACATTTTTCCTCTTTCAACTTACCTATGAAATCTTGGTTTAAAGCAGACCAGATTTATGGTTTGACTGCCCAGTTATCCTACCTGTACCATATCAAACTTCTGTTTTACTACTCATAAATAGACAAACTGGTTAATAGCACACTATATATTTACATACAGTCTTCATCAAGAAGTGGAAAGTTCTGTGTAGATAATTTCAATGTAGTGAGCTTGTTATGGCCATTGAAGTCTCAAGTCTGGCAGACAGTCATGTTGAAAAGTTTGTTTGGGTCAAGGGAAGCCCAGGCAGATCATTCATCAAACCGGAACAAATCTCTTATGCCACCACAGTTCAGGCTGAAGGTACTATCAGGAAGTCTTTTGTGGTCAAATTTGCATCAGCTGAAAGGAAACGAGGGATAACACCTGTGAGAGAAAAAAGGTCAATTTTTAAAATCTATCACATAAAGCTTACTAGTTACTGTTACTGAATACAAGTATTGATGCAAAATGTGACAACAGAAAACACATTAAGAAAAAGATAAATAAATTCTGCTTATGAATACATAGAAGTATTAAAGCATAGGGATTTTACAGAAAAGGAGCAGGTTTATACTCTCATTAACTGGTTGATAGTAAATGTTTTCCTTACTGTATTCTATGCAGCCCCTTTGTTTACAATAAGTCTGTTCATAAATAAATAATGCCATGGATTTGGACTTTTGCAGTATAGCATAATGTGTGATGAGGACATGTGCAGATCTCCATTAAGTTTGATTTGTCCATACAAGAGCTAATTTTTATCAAGTGTGCTCCTTATTTACTCTGTGTGGAAACTTACCTCTACACACCAGTGGCCTGAACTAGGCAGAGTCTGGTCCTTAAAATCAAGCAGACAATAATTAATATGTACAGCATTAAGAAGATTGAAATATCACACATATGCAAGATGACTCAAAGTTAATATATGATAAATAATACTTTTAATTTGGTCAGAAATCTATATTTTGAGACAGTAATATTTTTATTTATTTGGTTCTTGGTCAAACTGGGTATAATTCTTTGATTATGTTGTCAGGCTGCTACCAAATTGTTTGACAAGGGTAATGTGTCAAATTTCCCTGATTTTTACCTCATACTACACTGATCATCAACTGGCGGCCTGGGGGCCTGCTTCCTCTCCGGCCCCAAGAAGATAATTACATTCAGAAAAGGCGGAAAAGATGTTGTGATTTTTTGGGTATCTTTTGGCATTAAATGTCTGCAGCTGTTAAATCCACCCCAAAAACAATTATATTAAAATAGTTTTAGAATAAATTAACATCTGATCTGTTTCTACAGAAATTTACTGTCATAATTAGTAGATATTTGAAAAAGGGTAAAGGTTGGCAGAAGTGCTGCAAAAATGACCAGATAAAGGGGTGAAAAGGGGTTAGAGAGTAGCAGAAATGGGCAATAAGTGGCAAAACAGGTTGTGGAGTGGCAAAAGGACAAAAAATGGCAGAAAAAGTTGTAAGAATAAGGTTAAAATGTGGCAAAAATTAGTAAAAGAAGAAAGAAAAAGGGCACACGTATCAAAAATTGGTTACAAATAGTGCAAAAAGGAAACAAAATGGGTTAAAAAGTGGCAAAAAAAGAAGAAAAGTGGCAAAAATGGATAGAGTGGCACAAAGGAGAATAAAATCACAAAAGTGGTTTAAAAATGGTTAAAATCTTGCAAAATTGGGTTAAAGAGGCAAAAAGGTGTTAAAGGTGTCAAAAATGAGTAAATACTAGTACTAAATCACAATTGCAGAGGGCCTGCTGCCTTATAGATAATAGGGATAGATCTCACTGGTAATGCCTAAAAATGTCCTGCATTTTGAAAGAAAATACAAATACTACTGAAATATTATTTTAATAAGACCAAAATATTTATTCAATGTTGTGTATTTGAAAGTTTGGCCCCCAGAGTTTCTGTTGAGACTAAATCTGACCCTTGTGCAAATGTACTTGATGGCCTCCGTCATATTGGGTTTGTACCTTTTATCATATAATTTGCAGAATGTCCTCTCTTAACCTGATGTACAGATCAGCTGCAGCTAGTGGATCTGCTGGAGCCTCCCATCCATTCTCCTCCATCAGTAGACAACACAGCTCAAAAACAGTCTCATCACATGGAAACTGGCCTTTCGGAGTACACTCTTCCATACACAAAGTGACTTCCTCCAAAGAAATGGGTTTTAGTTTATCCTCAACACTGTGGAGCTCTGGGAATGAATACATCATAACGGGCTGACACAGCAGCACCACTTGATCTTGGTCTGATTCTGTGTGCATTCCATGTGTTGACAACTTCATCAAGTTCGTCCTGCATAGAAAGAAGCAGTGTAAATATAGATTACTAACATGTGAAATAGGTCCTGTACAATTTCACTGTTGCCTGTCTAACCTTAGGCTAGGGATACTAGGGTTTATTGTGCACCTTAAGCTGTGTCTCTGGTGAACAGAAACAGCAAGCCTTTTTTTGCTGTCAGCAATAATCAATGCAAACTAAGCAACAAGCCCAAAGTACTTCCAGAAAGCAGCGCTCACAAAATGCCAGTCCTTACAGTCAGCACGCAGTGACTTCAATTTTTAAGACAACCTACCTCTCTAATAGTGGCATCACCTGGCCTGGTATCACAAGGGGGTAACCTTGTCCTGCCTTCATTATGACAACTGTGAGAAAGCCCTTCTGTGAGAGCTTTGTGTCCCTCTTACTTGCCGTAGCTGCCAGGAGTGGATGATGTCATCAGGCAGGGCAGGAGGAGGAGCATAATTCTCCGTGAGTCAGAAGCAACAGCAGGAGCATGTGTGTTATACTTTTTCCTTCATCACCTGTGATTACGTGCGTGAATGACTACAGTGAGTAACAAAATGGATATACATCCTTGTTTCAGTAATAAGAAGTGCTGAGTATAACTTGAATGATAATCTTTGTCAGGCATATGCTAATTTGTAACTTCTATCTTGTGCTAACAGTGCTAATTCTGTTATCCGTTAGCTGTTAGCTATCCTGTGTTCCAGTGCACATGTTCATTGCTAAGATGTTTAATGCCAAATGGGTCTCTGGATAATATGTTTAAGACTATGAATATTCTGTTTGCAGAAACTGTTGATTTACACTTTATTTTTGTTAATTTATCATATGTGAAACAGTAGCTGTAATTTATTTAGCCAATTATAATTAACTAGGAATCTTATTGTGTAAATTGAACACAGTACACTAAATTTATGTTAATTTGTTTATTTCAGAACCACACGAACACACTAAAATTATACCCAGGTTGCCTTGTTCAATGTACCTGCCAAGTGTTAACCTACCTGGACCGTATTAAACACCCTCAACTGTTCATCTGTGTCACGTGATTCTCTGACCGGAATACATTCCATATTGTCACCTACTCAAAAGAACCTTTTAAGAAGTTCATACTTCGCCACATGGTCCTTCGAGCCGGATGAGTAAGCTCATTGATAATATGGAACCAGATGTTACAGAGGATTCCCAGCCATCCGTACGTCCTCGTACCACCAGGGACAGGCAACCTCCTCGCTACCTTGCAGATTATGAGGTTGAATATACACCAAGGCAAACCCCTCAGCCAGTACTGTCAACACTCAAAGGCTCCAAATCTATATCTAGCTTCAGAAGTGGCTCATCCAGATCCCACAAATCTAGATCATCATCGAAACCATCTGAACGCCTCTCAGACATTCATTCTGCAATACTAGAAGAAAGCATAAAGCGTTTGGAGCTTGAGGAGCTAAAATGTAGACTGATAGAAGAGGAGAAACTAGACATGGAATGTGAACGACTTGATAATCAAGCCAGAGAAGCTCAGCGGCTACAGGAAGAGGCTCAATGAACACGTGAGGTTCTAACAAAACAGTCCGACCGCCGTCGACAACTACAAAAGGTGCAACATGATCTTGAGGTAGCTAAGCTTGTTACATCAATCATAAGAGAGCAAACCCTGACAGATGGTTCGAAGCCTTCCTCAGGATACTCTACTCCCCAGCCAGCAGGGGCTGATCCAGGTCCACATATTCCTCCTATAGCTACATCTCTAGAGCCTGTGACAACAGTTACTGGTTCCCCATCAAGTTCTCTGGGTACCTCTCCACCAGCGATTACCACATCTGCCACATCCCCATCAAAACCAACAGTAGCAGCCCTACTGCCAGATTTAGGGTTTTCAAGTACCCCCCAACACCTTGCTGTTCAACCATCTGTAACAGCAGCTCTGACTACCTCACCATCTATAGCTTCTGTCCCTATCCACACCGCATCAGTGACTCATTCATCAGCAGTAGCACATGCTGGCTTACAGTCAGTAGCCGTAACTTCAGTAGCAGGGAGCATGCTTACTCCAAATGTTTTACATCCTTCAACTGTGACTAGCTTTACGCGACAGGCCACAGCTTTTCCACCATCTTCTATCCTAGGGCCATCGCCATACTCCGATGTGACGATCCCATATATCCCAGCACCAGCAAGGAGCCACTATACTTTCACTAGTGAATCTTCAGCATCTATAAACTCCACTCTACCTCATCCACTATTCACTTCACCACCACTACATGGGATTTCTCAACAACCTATTTATACGATGGCTGCTTCACATAGCCCACCGGCATCCACAGGACATTATCAGCCACCAGTAGCACCACCTGGTATGGAGCTGCTCATCGCTTCGTCCTATGGAATCCCTAAGCCAACGCTGCCCACCTTTGAAAGCGGTCGTGAGAGTGATTTTGCCCTCCTTAAGATAGGTCTGGACAATTTGCTGGGTCATCATACTCACCTGTCAGAGCAATACAAATACCAAGTGCCGCTTGGGCACTTGAAACTACCTAGTGCCTTACAGTTGGCAAAGGCCTTTATGCACGATCCAAATCCCTATACTACTGCCTTGCAAGCTCTGCAGGAGAAGTACGGACAACCTCGCCAATTGGTACAGTGTGAGCTTGGTGCCATCCTTAACTCACCGCCCCTCAGGCTAGGGGACGCTGAAGCTTTTGATGCTTTCGCTTTATCTGTACACTCACTCGTAGGCATGCTCAGGACCCTGGAGGGATATCATGGATATGAGCTTCGCTGTGGATCTCATGTAGATAGGTTGCTCAGCAAGATGCCACCTTCCTACAGGGATGGGTTTGTCGAATATTGCCTACAACGTGGTATCCTTCGGAGTGGCACAGACCAAACCTACACCTTGCCAGACTTGGCAGAGTGGCTGCACATGAAGTCTCAGGCTAAACGTATATCTAGCAGAGCAGCTACCCTGTATCAAGGTGAAATACCGAAACCAATCAAAAAAGATCAACGCCCACCAACCAAGACAAGAGAAAGGCCTTCAACATTCCTCTACAATGCCAACGAAAGTCCTCAACCTCCTGATTCCACCAGTCTGACAAAACCAAACAGTAAGTTTAAGGCATTTTGCCCATTCTGCAACAAGACGGACCACTTCTTGAACTTATGTGCTGACTTCAAGAAACTAACTACTGAGCAGGTGTTGAAGTGGGTCAGAGAAGGTCAGCGTTGTTGGAGATGTGGGCGGACCCACAAACAAGAAGCATGTACCCTAAAACATCCCTGCAAGGTATGCAAAGAGCAACATCCAACCATACTGCATGATACTTCTCAGCATAACCAGAAGAACATCCTCATGGTTAGTGCTCCTCCTACAAAGGTGTATTTAGACAGACCAAACCGCTCCCCCAAGGTGATGCTTAAGGTGGTAAAGGTGCGCCTCCACAATGGAGATAAGATCCTTGAGCCTTATGCCATACTAGATGATGGCTCAGAGCGGAGTCTCATCCTACCTCAAGCTGTCAAACAGCTGAACCTTCATCAGACCCCTGAGGCTCTAAACCTCCGAGCTGTGCACCAAGAGGTCATGCATCTTCAAGGAGCTTCTGTTACTCTGGAAGTATCTGCTCTGAACAAACCAGCAAAGAGGTACCTAATCTCTGGAGCCTTTACTGCAGAGAACTTGGGTCTTACTGACCACACTTATCCAGTGCTGTCTCTTCAGCAACAGTATGAGCATCTCCGCAGGTTACCCCTACCAGAGATTCACCATGCTCAACCACTCTTACTGATAGGTTCTGACGTGCCACACCTTATCGTACCCGTCCAGCCAGTATGTACTGGTCCACCAGGGAGTCCTGTGGCTGTACTTACCCGACTTGGCTGGGCACTTCAGGGCCCAACGAATGTTGTTGATACCTCCTCATCAGAGCATCGCTTCATGCACCTCGCAACAGGTTCTCCTACTGAAGAACTACGCCAGAATGTCGAACGCTTGTGGCAATTGGATACTCTTCCTAACATTAACAGCAAAGTGGCAATGCGCTCCAAGCAGGACCAGTATGCCATTGAACTCCTTGAGAATTCGACCATTCAAGTCAAAGTCGATGGCATACAGAGGTATGCAACCCCCCTGCTTTGCAAACCGGATGCCTTACCTTTATTTGCTCCAAAAGAATCAGTGTTACCCAGCCTTCGAAACACAGAGAGGAAACTTGCTAAAGACCCATCACGTGCTGAACGGTACTGCAATGAGATGAGGAAGTTGGAACAAGCAGGCTATATTGCACCAGTGGCAATCCAAGAAGGAAAACAACCCCCTGAGTCCTGGTATATAACTCACCACATGGTGACTCACAACAACAAGGACAGGATTGTTTTCAATTGTTCATTTCAATATAACAACCAGTCACTAAATGATCTCCTCCTTCCTGGACCTGCCTTAGGCCCATCACTACTAGGCGTCCTGCTCAGATTCCGTCAGCATGCCATTGCCGTCAGCGGTGATATAAGAGGTATGTTTCACCAGATTCGCCTTTTACCAGCTGACAAGCCCGTGCTACGCTTTCTGTGGAGAAACATGCAGAGAAGTGAGGAGCCCACTGAGTACGAATGGCAAGTGCTGCCATTCGGTACTACCTGCAGCCCTTGTTGTGCTGTCTTTGCACTGCAGCTGCATGCACGAGAGAGTCAAGAAACCAACCCCCAGCTGAGGGAGTCTGTAGAGCAGTCGTTTTATGTTGACAACTGCCTTCAAAGTACGCCTTCCCCAGAAGAAGCCAGGCACTTGATTGATGCATTACGAGACCTTCTCTCCAAAGGAGGCTTTGACCTCCGCCAGTGGTCCTCTAATGTTCCTGAAGTCCTTGAGAATCTGCCATCTGAAGCCAGATCAACCAGCACAGAGTTATGGTTTTCTCAGCCTGATCTGGACATCCAAGAACTAACCTTAGGTCTACGATGGAACTGCCTTAAGGATACTCTCGGTTACCGACAGCGTCAACTGGATGGATATGAATTGACAATGCGGGCAGTGTACAAGATACTAGCCAGCCAGTTTGACCCTCTAGGATTCCTTATACCGTTTACGACCAGGGCAAAAATACTGGTTCAAGACCTCTGGAAAGAGAATATCGGCTGGGACGAGGTCATCAATCCCCCTGAGCTGCGGGAGAGATGGCTTTCCTGGGAGAGAGAACTAAAGGATATCCAGCAGGTGGAGTTCCCACGCTGCTGCGTCCCTGCAGACCCCGATCCTGCAAACATAACCTTTGGTCTCCACATATTCTGCGACTCCTCCGAGCGTGCATATGGCTCCGTAGCCTACCTACGGATGGAGGATAAGAACATCAGGGTGTCCATCTCCTTCTTACTCGCTCGCTCTCGAGTAGCTCCTAAGAAGAGACTATCAATGCCCCGCCTGGAGTTAAGCGCAGCCCTTATAGGTGCTCAGATTGCTAGTACTCTCAAATCAGAGCTCACCTTGCCCATTCAGAGTGTGACCTTGTGGTCAGACTCAACAACCGTTCTGCATTGGATAAGATCTGAGTCTTGCCACTACAAAGTCTTTGTCGGCACTAGGGTCGCTGAGATTCAGAACCTTACAGATACAGACAGTTGGAGATATGTGGACAGCAGGCAAAATCCAGCGGACGATTTGACCAGAGGCATGTCAGCCAGGGAGTTGACACCCACTTCCCGCTGGTACCAGGGTCCAGGATTCCTTTACCAACCAGAGGAACAATGGCCAAAAATGCCCACACTGACTTCGGAACACGCTGACCTGGAGTTAAGGAAGTCAGTGTTCTGCGCACAGATAATTGTGAGTCCCAATCCTAAGCTCCCTGATTTCAACCAGTTTACTACCTGGAAGGAGCTTTTACAGGCAACATCAGAGGCCCTTCATGGGGCGGCCTCTCAGTCCAGTAGCACAGCAACAGACTTCATAACAGCTGAGAATCTACTGTTAAAACATGCTCAGGGTGAGTCTTTCCCTGAAGAACTGAGAGCCCTACAAACCAACCGACAGCTACCAGCAGATAGTCGCCTAGCTTCCCTTGCACCAGAACTTGATGATGTCACAGGACTCATCCGAGTTGGTGGAAGGTTACGCAGAGCAGAGCAACTGGACATTGATGCAATGCACCCAATTATATTAGACCCACAGCATGCAGTCACCAAACTCCTAATCCAAGATTTCGATTCAGGTCTACTCCACCCAGGTCCAGAGAGAGTCCTGGCAGAGATTCGACGTAGATACTGGATACTCAGAGGTAGAGAAGCTGTTAAGAAGTATCAGCATACCTGCTTGGAATGCCAACGGTGGCGGGCCAAGCCAAGTGTCCCAAAGATGGCTGACTTACCTGTCGCATGCCTGCGCCTCTACAACCCACCCTTTTATTCCACTGGGGTGGATTGTTTTGGTCCCTTTAACATAAAAATCGTCCGCCGAACCGAAAAACGATGGGGTATTGTATACAAGTGCCTCACTACCCGAAGCGTTCACCTTGACCTTCTTGAAAGTCTAGATGCCGATGCCTTCCTGATGTCACTGAGGCGTTTTGTGGCTCGTCGAGGGAAGCCATTGGAGATCCTCAGTGACAATGGCACCAATTTCACAGGAGGGAATCGTGAACTTCATCAAGCCTTTGAAGCAATGAGTGACAAACTCAAAGAGGATCTGGCTGAACAACAAATCTCCTTCTACTACAGTCCACCCAGTGCACCACACTTCGGAGGGGCCTGGGAGAGGGAGGTAAAGTCAGTAAAGACTGCGCTCAGGGTTATATTAGGAGACCAGACTGTGACTGAGACAGTTCTTCGCACTGTACTCACAGAAGTGGAGGGTATCCTGAATTCAAAACCTTTGGGTTACCTCTCTTCAGACCCTGCAGACTTGGAGCCAGTGACCCCAAACGTTTTGTTGATGGGTCGTAGAGATTCTTCCCTTCCTCAAGCAATATATGACTCCACTGACCTCCTGGGTAAACGCAGATGGAGACATAGCCAAATCTTGGCTGATCAATTTTGGACACATTTCACTTGCCATTACCTGCCAAATCTCCAGGAGAGACACAAGTGGAGGAAAGATGGGAAAGAACTCAAAGTGGACCAAGTAGTTCTCATTGTAGATCCTCTGCTTCCAAGAGCCTTCTGGCCTGTCGGCAGGATCACTCAAGTGTTCCCTGGATCAGATGGACGAATTAGGACCGCTTCAGTTAAGGTCAAGGAAAGGTCATATGTTCGTCCAGTGGCCCGCCTGGTTCCACTTACCAAGTTGAGCGATGAGGATCAAAATGCCAGCTGAAAGGACTTTGTCCTGTTTCAAATGTCTTAGGTAGACATTTGGGGGCAGCTGTGTGAGAAAGCCCTTCTGTGAGAGCTTTGTGTCCCTCTTACTTGCCGTAGCTGCCAGGAGTGGATGATGTCATCAGGCAGGGCAGGAGGAGGAGCATAATTCTCCGTGAGTCAGAAGCAACAGCAGGAGCATGTGTGTTATACTTTTTCCTTCATCACCTGTGATTACGTGCGTGAATGACTACAGTGAGTAACAAAATGGATATACATCCTTGTTTCAGTAATAAGAAGTGCTGAGTATAACTTGAATGATAATCTTTGTCAGGCATATGCTAATTTGTAACTTCTATCTTGTGCTAACAGTGCTAATTCTGTTATCCGTTAGCTGTTAGCTATCCTGTGTTCCAGTGCACTTGTTCATTGCTAAGATGTTTAATGCCAAATGGGTCTCTGGATAATATGTTTAAGACTATGAATATTCTGTTTGCAGAAACTGTTGATTTACACTTTATTTTTGTTAATTTATCATATGTGAAACAGTAGCTGTAATTTATTTAGCCAATTATAATTAACTAGGAATCTTATTGTGTAAATTGAACACAGTACACTAAATTTATGTTAATTTGTTTATTTCAGAACCACACGAACACACTAAAATTATACCCAGGTTGCCTTGTTCAATGTACCTGCCAAGTGTTAACCTACCTGGACCGTATTAAACACCCTCAACTGTTCATCTGTGTCACGTGATTCTCTGACCGGAATACATTCCATATTGTCACCTACTCAAAAGAACCTTTTAAGAAGTTCATACTTCGCCACAACAACAATAATATAAAAAAATGCTAATTACACAGTGCAAATGTTTTTTGAAAGCAGGTTTAATATTGCTGAACTTTAAAGTTAGTAACTTCAATCAATAATTCAGGGATTTGACTGTAGAAAAGGTGGTCAGCGCGAAGAGCACTATGGGTAAAGATGTTTGGAATCAAATGGATACAAAGTCTTTTATTTGTGCATCTATAATTGTTAAGTCACAGCTCTTTTGAGTGGCAATGATGTTTTTATTCATTTATTTATGATTTTTTTTTTGCTTTTGCATCTCATTAATTTGTTTTTATGCCAAAAAACTATAAACCAACAAAAGAAATGAAACTGCAAATCATGATACATAAAAGGGACATCCCAAATAAGTTCCCAAAAGCTTTAAAGTCATTTAAAATGAAAGGAAACCCTTTTTCAAGCATCTGATAAATCTGGATACTAATTTAAAATAAGAAATCTTAGTAAATAACTAGAAAAGCACTTGGAAAGCGCAGACCTCTGCCATTAGCCCTATATCCAATAGTACAGAATCCTATAGAGAATTCCTGGATCCAGACGGTGATCTGGATCACTCCCCAAATCTAATCAGTTCTTCCTTATGCTATTTCTGACATTTCCTGAAAATTTCTTCAAAATCTGTCCATAACTTTGTGTAGAGAGAGACAGATAGATATAACATTTAATCAAGTTTTTTGTCCAATGTTCTTCAGCTGCACCATAATCAGTTGTCCTTAGAAAGTTCTTATGATCCCCCAACAAGATGCCAATTACAACAGGAATGTTTTATCATTGTGACCAAAAAACAAAACAAAAAAAAGTACAATTGAAACTATACTGATCAGTGTCTAAAGCTCCATATATAATGTTTTTTTTTTTTTTTAAACATGCAGGCCTGTAGTTGTTGTTTAACAGCTGTTTGACAGATGCCTTATGCTCACAGTGTTAAAATGAGGACATCTGTATATAGGATGAATAATTAACTGCTTATTTGAGAAAAAATAGAACTCCAATGACTACAGGTTGCAACTCTGTCATTACATAATTGGAGATGCATCTTAACCTTTAAACATAGTGCTTGGGTAACACTATTGTATCTTTATGGATTTCAATATTTTTAAACATGTACAGTGCTTAACAAATTTATTAGACCACCACCCAAAGTTAGGTTTATGCTACAGCTGCCCTAAATTAACAGCATTGGTGAAAATGGTTAAAAGCAAAATCATTTTTTATCTTTCTGCAATGGTTCGTACACCAATATGTAGAAGCTCTTTAACCCAAATGATATTTTTAATGCTAAAATAGAATTATTATTGTTATCCATGAATTTTCAAATTTACTGATTTACAAAAAAACTGAAAAAATAGAAAAGCACATTAATATTTCTTGATTACAATGTCAAATTATAGTTATTTACTTGCATCCCTGAACAGAAAAATGGGTTTTAGTGGTTGAATGTTATGCTTGATTCATTTTTGACTTCTCAGAGAAGCCCAGTGAGCCGGCTCAAAGTTGGGTACAAAAAGGTGATTTCAGTTTGAAATTCCTCATTCCTGTTCAAAATGGTAAAACGTGGAGAGCTCACTGAAAATGACAGAGTCTGCATTAAAGCACTTCATGATGCTGGATGGTCTCTGAGACAGGTGGTCTAATAAATTTGTTGAGCACTGTACGTTTCTGATACACACATACTTCAAGCTCTTTGAAATACCTTTAATGAATATAGAGACTAAAAGTCACATTTTGTAGAAAATAAACTGCAAGCAGAGGCATTTAACTTTTCACTTAACCTGCCTTCTGAAACAGGGCCAAAAAGAGCTCTTGTAGCTGGCGTTCTACTATTTTAAAAACTTGTGTAAGATTCTTGCAGCCCTGTACCAACTGACCTGCTATGAAAAATTGCAAAAAAGTAACCACACTCCAGTCCTAAAGAGGGTGAAACTGGTTCCATTTGTACTGAATTGTGTTGCATGTAATGAAAGTATTAAAACAAATTAATGTAAATCTAAATCACCCTTTAAACATTTTATGTAAAACAAGCACTGCTATTTCTACATTGATCATCAGCTCACTTCAGAGGGATATAGGCTTAATGATTTTTACCTGAACAAGATTTAGGAAACAGAACTGGACAAGACTTTTGTCCAAAAAGTCTCCAGTGAAGTGACCATCATCCTGAAAAGTTTGAAACAAGTTCATCCAGAACTGTGCACTCTGTTTGCGGAGGGTACTCCACCATCCTTCAATGCGCTGGTTTGCTGTGCTTCTTCCATAAAGGAAACTCCTCTCTCCTGCAAAACTGTCTAGGTGGTTTCTCCGTAGAAATTTCTGCATGTCTGCCACGCAAACATTTTCTGTACCCCGATCTCCACGAATCCTCTCTGGACATCCACCTATGTTAGCAACTGTTTTTATAAAGTAACCTGCAACTAATTTGGGGTCACTGTTTGTGGTGGAAGCCTCCATCCATAACACATATCGGCTAAACCCATCTATACAGCCATTGATGGCTATGCCATAAGGTTTTAACTTATCGTAGCCGTCCATGTGCCAGAGTGCATTTGGCCCTCTGCAGCTGTACTGACGTCTCCTCAAGCGCCGTGCTCTTCTTAATTCCACACCTTGAGGATCAACCAGTTTGATGATGCGCCTTATGGTATCTTGTGACACAACAAATCCATGTTGAACAGCACGAAGATGAAGCCAACGGTAACCCTGCATCTGTCCATTTGTCATAATTTCATGTTGGACAAAAGCCAGAACTTCATTCAAGTCTGACTGATTCTTCCTTCTGAACAGTCCAAGTTGATTGCAGATTCTTTTTAAAGTTCGAATGCTTATTACAATATGATTGTTATGTGCTAAAATAGCAAGTATTTCTTTGTTACTAAAAGAAAGTCCAAAGTACAGCTTGATTAAGTCATCCAAATCCGGCATAGTAGACCAGCAAAACTTATCAATCGACTTGATCAAATCCTTTTGAAGGGGAAGCTCCTGCAGAAATTGAAGAGGGCAATTCTGTCTCCATAGGACAGGATGTAATTTGCCAGAGTTGCATCATCCATCAGTGCTATGACGTCACTGTCAATCTGCACAGATCACAAAACATAAAACATTTATTTTCATCACATAGCACAATGCATATTCAATATTAAGGTTAAACCCCCAGTAGAATCAAATGCAGTTATCGTCATAAAATGAGCATCTCCATGTTGTTGGAAAATTAGATGAAACATCCTCAGCTTTGGCATATTTAAAAATAAAACAGCACTGATGCATCATTTTGAACACCAAAGGGACCAAGATTCCAACTTAATTTGGAGAAAAGGTATCAAAAGTGTCCTTTTTTAAACATTTTGGGGCATTAGTTTTTGTAACATTTTGAAATGTGGAGTTACTGAGCCTTGGCTCATAGTGGACAAGCTAAAAACTGTTAATTGGTAAGTTCTATGTTTTGTGTAGCTGTGAGCACTAGAAATGATCTGAGGACACCAAAGCTTCTTCTGTGTGTAAACCAGCATAGAAATGGGTGGATAATGACTCACTTTTCATTTTAGGGTGCATCTGTTTGCAAGAAATAATATGTAGGTCAAAAGCGGAACAAATTTTAAAAACAAGAGCAAAAGCATTATTTTCATTAACTAATCCGGTGTTACAGATTATAGAGTGACCAAGTTGACGGGTAACTGTAACCCAACCGCTTCTGTGATTATCTTCCTTACAAAGAGTATACTGAAAATGGTAACGTGACCTAATGTAGGCCCTGGTTAAGTCGTTTAATCATGATGTCAAAAAGAAAAATAAAAGGTCTATAGTGAAGCAAAAATGAACATCACCGATGAGGCATGTGTCAGTTTCCTTCTTTAAAATCTGCTGTAACTATGACAACCACGGACTCATTTAGTCCAAAGTCACAGGTTAACACGGTCACCCTTTAAGGCCTAACACCGGTCACCGGCAGGCTATTTCGCCAAGATTCGCCTCGAGTCTTCAGGTCTTGTATCCAACCACTGACTGCTAAAACATCTCTTGCTCTACACTAGTTTACAATAAGGTTAGCTGTTAAGGCCCCGACATGTTTCAACGTTCCAGTTCACCCATTAACGGGTCCGCGGTCTGCTCAAGCAGGTGAACGGGTGCGCGAGTGTCTGTAGCGGGTCGGCAGCTGCACGCCGATCCGCTGGTGTATCCACGGCACTCATTTGTTCTTCAGAGGCGTATCTTTGAATTATTTAAATAAAGTGAAAAACACTGTCTGGCTAATGGCGACGGGGACAGCCGTAAACCGATATATTCATACACCTGGCAATACTACATTAGCTAAGAAACATGCTGCTAAGCTAGCCATGCCCTTAGCATTTTGTTGTTTCAACACAAAGTTAACAAACCAACAAAAAGCCCCTTTTTACTCACCTTTTGCTCTTCTATTAACACAATAATGTCCTCGGAGACCCCTCGGCCGCGTAAAAACTCACTAAGATCCGACATTATCGATGAGCGGATCCCCTCTCTTGCGTCCTAAAGTGGCACTCAGCAGAGTCGGTCCTTTACTGGCAGGAGAGACAGAATTCTGACTTTAAACTCAGAATTCTTACTTTAATCTCAGAATTCTGACTTTAATCTCAGAATTCAGACTTTTTTCTCAGAATTCTGACTTTAATCTCAGAATTCTGACTTTTTTCTCACAATTGAAAAAAAAAAATTTGTCTCAAAATTTTTTTTTTCAGTGGCCCTAATACTCTTCCGTACAATGTAATGAAGTAGAAGTACATTTTTTTTTCATCACAAATGTAATGGAGTAGAAGTAAAAAGTGTTCTACTTAATAACTACTCTTAGAATAGGACTTTTCAAAAAACTACTCAGGTACAAGTAAGTAGATGTATGTGTTACTAACCACCTCTGCAGCAGAGAGAGTTTCTATAAGAACCTGGCTAGAGGGAGCAGATCCATGCCCCCTCTAGCCAGCTGTGCAAGGGCTGCAGCTGGAGTCTGATCAAACCTGGACAGGTTGTAAAAGACAAGGGTTTAAAGTGTTTGAAAGACATGAAACACTTGCAGACCAGACCTACAGTGCTTAACAACTTTATAAGACCACCTGTCATATTTGTCTCAGAGACCATCCAGCGTCATGAAGTGCTTTAATCTGGATTCTTTCATTTTTAGTGAGCTCTCAACGGTTTATCATTTTGAAGAGGAATGAGAAATTTTAAACTGAATTCACCTTTTATACCCAAATTTGAGCCGGCTCACTGGGCTTCTCTGAGAAGTCAGAAATTAATCAAGCATAACATTCAACCACTAAAACTCATTTTTCTGTTCAGGAATGCAAGTAAATAACTATAAGTTGACAAATTAATCAAGAACTAATAATGTGCTTTACTACTTTTCTCAGCTTTTTTGTAAATCAGTAAATTTGAAAATTCATGGATAACAATAATAATTCTATTTTAGCATTAAAAATATCATTTGGGTTAAAGAGCTTCTTCATATTGGTGTATTAACCATTGCAGAAACATAAAAAGTGATTTAGGTAATTACCAATGCTGTTAATTTAGGGCAGCTGTGGCATAAACCTTACTTTGGGTGGTGGTCTAATAAATTTGTTAAGCACTGTATCATCACTGATGATGTCCACTCTTGCACTACATAATGGATATGTTTCTCAAAGGATTCTTATTCCTTCCTAGTAGGCATTTGCATATCAGTATATAGCCAAAGCAACATCCAAAAGGACAGCTGACAAAATTTAGTCCAAAAAATCAAACCAAAATTGTATAAATGCAGATTTCAGCAGTACCAGAGAGCAATAATTTTCACTGTGTTTTTACATCCTGTGCAGATTTTGTCATCAGAAAATATGGCACGGTGTGAAACTGGCACTACAAGATCATGCTGTGTACAACTTGGTCTCTCTTCAGCTCAAAAGCCCCACCATCTGCCATATTCTGTCTCACTGACAGTCAAACCAATTATCTTTCAACATATTAGTTGTCCTATTTCTTAAATGACTATTATTTTTATTTTCTTTCACCAGCCACTATAAGGCTGTGGTCTGTCTTCAAATGCGGGTGGTATTTCAAACCATTTATCTTTAGTTTCTCCTAACTATGCTATAATCAGGGCTCAGTTATGTGACCAGTCTGATGCCAGGGAAATGCTTGCAATCTGTGTTAACTGAGCAGGTGTTTACCAAGTTTAAAAAAGAAACCCTTTTTTGATGAAAAATCAAATACAAGCCAATCAGTCAGACAGCCTGCAAAGCAGACATAGGTTGTCAGAGGAAGAAAAACAAAGACAAAGGGGCTGCCACTGCAGCATTTCTGTAAAAGCTTTGTCAAGTGGATCCAAATTTGAGGTCTCAGTTCATGGCCCTAAATCCCTCGAATCAGGCTACACCATATACAGAGCAGAGGTACAGGTTTGGTTCTCAGGATGGGCCTCGGCAGAGACGAGGGCTCAACGGAGGGGAAGGCCTCAACAGGGTTCTGGGCCTTGCAGATGGGAGAGGGAGAGGCAGAACAGGACTGCAGGCAATCAGAAAAGGAAGGGGGACCAGAAGAGGGATAATAACAGGCCGGAGTAGTAAAAGAAAAGCACTCACTCACCTTAAATATAATTAAAATAGCTTAAGCAGCACAGCATTTACTAATCACATAGTTTAAAATATTAAGTTTTTATTAACTCATGTAAGGGATAACTTAAAGTAAAAAGTGCTTGCGTGTAACAAAAGGGGAAGTTCAGAGAAAGGATAGTGGCTCTGCCGGTAAAAGCCAGTTTGAAAAGGGGAAGCTGTTAGGAGAAAGTGGAACTTCTTGCCCTGAAAAAACAGAAGTAACCTAACAGCAGTTGAGGTGGAAAAGTACAGAGTGTTCATGCATAATAAAGTAGCAGCGTTACATAGGGACATTAGTATTGACTCATGGCAGAGGGGGGAGGATATGGAACAGTGAATGGGGGGGGGCTGGGGGGGCAGGAAGCATGTAGCCCCAAATAAGGATAGAGAAGAGTATGCAAATATTGAAAATGGGAACATGAAGTGTGCAGTTCTATATAAGGAGGGAACAAAGTATGCAAATATGGTGAATATGAATAATGTAGCTTGTATCCCTATATAAGATGAGGAGACAAGGCAGAAGTAGTCAGTTTTGGAGCATCACACTTCAAGCAAGATCGATCCACCCGACTCAAGGATCACATCGGGGGATTCAAGCTTTTAAAAGAAGTTGTTCTTCTCTTGCTGAGATGCAGCTTCTTTCCTGAGCTGATCTCTTCTTGAACATTTTTCCTGTTTTCCATCTGGACTGTGTGCTCCTATATTTTTTCCCTCCAGTGGTGAACTGATAAAAGAGACTTTCTACATTTTTTAATGACAAGGATCTCTCCGATCCCCTCTGCCTCTGCAAGCTGCGGTGCCCCTTTTAGGGGCTTTTTCAGCGACGAGTTCCAGACCCAGGGGCCTCCGGAGCTGCTGAGGGGCCAGAAAGGAGAACGGGCGTTGGCCACACTCTGCCTCTACTCCTCTCTTCCAAATCAAGAAGATTTTTCTACCAAAATGAACTGGCTCATAAAAACAGGTCGTAATGTGTTTATTTTACCTGATTTTGATCTTTTGTAATCTGTTAATCAGTTTTATCGTTCTTCTTAGATTTTTGATTTGAATTCATGATTCTTATTGTAACCAATCAGCATTTAACCAAATGATTATGAATTGTATGCCAAGCCCATGCTAATTTGCAATAAAAACAATTAACCTGCAGTTAAAGTACAATTTTAAGACTTTTTATTCAATTTTTCCTACACCTCAATGCAATTTTGGTTTCAGGTGGTGTGTTGACTACTAAGTGTAAGGTTCTAATCAGTTGCTCTAGCCCAATTAAAATTAAAAACAGGTCCTTGGGATCATTTTTCCAGATCTCTAAAATATTTTCCCAGCAACTAACAAATGTACAGATCATGAGAGAGTAGCTGTCGTTAACAAATGCGTACACTGATGACTTATCATTCAGGTTATTCAATGGTATTTCTTGGTGTAGGAAGCAGGGCAGCCATTTGGAAGTAGACAGTTAAGTAGCTCAGCCTGAAGTACTCTCGCCCTCCAGGTTAAACAGTTAATAGCTATTCTGTCTGGATCCTCCAGTAGATACCTTGTTAACCGGACCCGTTGGATGGAGACCTGGAACACAGTCACCTGTACTGGGGCTTGTGGGATCAAAGACATGACGTCCCTGGGTGGGCACGAGTAAGGAAAGCTTGTGCCGAAGCCCGAATCATCGACGGTCCTGACCACCCGTTGCAGTGTTGGATCCCACACCAGGGTGTGGTGAGTATAAAAAGCCTCTTCACAGCAGCAAAGAAGAATCAGACTCTACCCCTCCGGCTGCCTCTCCAGTAGAAATAAATATTGGTTGTAGATGCGCCTGGTGTAGCCACAGCAGTGGTTGCGGGGTATTTGAGGCTGAGCAGAGAGGAATCAGACTGTACCTACTGGCTGCCTCTCCAGTAGAAATACTGGTTGTAGATGCACCTGGTGTAGCCACAGCAGTGGTTGCGGGGTATCTGAGGCTGAGCACTACACCTCTGGACGATAGGTTACTGCAAACCACAGCACCTGAGAAGGGTTAGACAGAGAGCTTCCATCGGGAAGCTTAGGGGTAAAACCCTCTCCCGTCCACATCTCTGGAGCTGAGAGGTGTAAGACAGAGGGCTCCCATCGGGGAGTTTAGGAGTAAAACCCTTTCCTGCCTACACCTCTGGAGGACGCGCAGCTGTGAGCAGCAGTCGGAGCACCAGAGAGTTGTAGGACAGAGAGCTTCCATCGCAGAGCTTAGGGGTAAAACCCTCTCCTGTCCACATCTCTGGAGCTGAGAGGTGTAAGGTAGAGGGCTCCCATCGGGGAGCTTAGGGGTAAAACCCTTTCCTGCCTACACCTCTGGAGGACGCGCAGCTGTGAGCAAAAGTTGGAGCACCAGAGAATTGTAGGACAGAGAGCTTCCATCAGGGAGCTTAGGGGTAAAACCCTCTCCTGTCCACATCTCTGGAGCTGAGAGGTGTAAGGCAGAGAGCTCCCATCGGGGAACTTAGGGGTAAAACCCTTTCCTGCCTACACCTCTGGAGGACGTGCAGCTGTGGGAAGCAGCCTAAGCACCAGCGAGGTGTTAGACAGAAAGCTTCCATCGGGGAGCTTAGGGGTAAAACCCTCTCCTGTCTACACCTCAAGAAGACATGAGGCTAGTGAAGCAGCCTGAGCACCAGGGAGGTGTAAGACAGAGAGCTTCCATCGGGGAGTTTAGGGGTAAAACCCTGTCCTGTCTACACGTCTGGTGCTGAAAAGTGTTAGAAAGTTTCTAACGGGAGGATTAGGGGTAAAACCCTCTCCTGTCTACACTTCTGGAGGATGTGCAGCTGTGAATAACAGCCCGAGCGTCTCAGAAGACAGCTGGAGGAAAACAGCTGTCCGGGACAAACTGCAGGATAGATAAGTTCATCACCCTGCTGAGGAGCACCGGTGATCAGCAGGGAGAAGGAACTAACACCGAAGGACAGCTTAAAAGCGTCCGACAGGTGAAACTGAATAGCCAGACAATAGTCTGCCGCTCATCCCCTGCTCAAGGCGCTACGAGGAGGCTTTGAGTAGCAGACGACTCGACACAACAAAAGATAAGAGGCTTTTATCAGTGAAATATCCGATAACAAAAAAGCCAAGCAAAACTCAACGATGGAACAAGAGAGGTCAGAGCTCCCCTAGAAGCAGATGTTTTTTGCTGGTGAGCATCGACCAGAAGGTACAATAGAGCCTCCATCACCCCAGCTCAGGGCAGAGGTGATGGAATCTCCATCATCCCTTGCGGCTGAGCGGTCAGAGGAATTGAGTGTGGGTCGAGCATAAGAGAAGCTCCCCTCCTCCCCGACCCCTGCTCAGTCGACGGCCAAGGAAAGGATCAAGGGTCGAGCACAGCAGATGCTCCCCGAATCCCAGTACCAGGTGCCGCTAGAAGCAGCAGGAGGGATGGGAGAGAGCCACCTCAGTCCTCAGAGCCAAAGGCAGAGGTCTCTAGAGCAGTCTGAGGACAAAGATGAAATGGACATCGGCCCCGCCAAAACTGCTCTGAAGAACCTTGTCCTGTTATGGGGCAGGGGGTTCAGTAGCTGGAGCAGGAGCCTGAGAGGAAAAATGCTGCAATATTGCCTGCATGAGTCTGAAGAAGATCTCCAACGGGAGTTGGAGGCAGACATGGCTGCAGAGAAAGGTGGGTTCTGGGTCGGAGGCAGGATCCCAGAGGGTAACTGACTGGTTATCCTCAGGAGCCCTACGGGGCACAAGGGTAAAAAAGATACCCCCTTGTGGATCCAGTGGTGGCTGAACATATTGGATGGATGGAAACTAGGTCCAATAATGCTGTTAGCGAGCCCCACTCTCGACCTAGATGCTATCGTCAAGGCAGAAGCTCAGGTGATGCATGCAACATTCAGCAGAGCAGTTGAGGATTCACCGAAAGCTGCCAAAAAATATTGAGAGCATCTTGATATGTGGCAAATGCAGGAAGAGCGTGCAGCAATAGCCACCTCTGCAGCTGTCCCATCCTCTGATGTGGAGAGTGAACTGGTCAGTCTTCCTGACCGCATCCCTGGTGAAAGGGAGCAAGCGGAGGAAGAGATGGAGGGAGCAGCATGCCATGAGGATTCGGATGAGGGCTGCTTGAGTGAGGCAGCTGGTGGAGCACCGCTCCTTTCCCTGCCTCAAAAGCTGACCAATCTGGCTAGGCAAGTGCTGCAGAGGATGCAGTCAGTCTGGTGGACAAAATCACGACCCTGATGAACAGGGGAGTCAGTCTGATGATGGGGCTAGTGAGTATGGAAGAATGTCCTGAAATCTGGACCTGTGGAGGGATCAGTTCAGAAAGGAGAAAGAACACATTGAATGGAGGAGTCCTAGCGGACCCAGCGGCTCTTACGAGATCCAAAATATGGGTCTCATCGGTAGCTACTACCATATCGCCAACCCCTGGGATGTGAGTGAGCAGAGAGGTGCTTTGGAGATGATCACCAACCACTTGTTGGTAGTACATCTCCTCCGGTTCCGGAAGGAACTGAGGATACAGGCGGGTGGTAGCTACTACATGGAGCTGGAGGAGATTCAACTTAAGATGCTGAAAGGCAAAGATGGAGTCCTGTCGGCTGGAGTTGTGGTGAGTACCTCAGGTGGAGCCTCAAGGTTCCGGGCCATATACCATGTGGTCTATCCTAAGTATGTCAAGAGCCACGATGTTGGTGAATACCTGAAAGGTATGGTGACAGCCCTGCGGCAGGCTATTGAAAATGCCAGCCATGCAGGGCATTCCATCATACAGCTGAACATCGATGAGCTCTGATCACCTTATCTGCACTGGGAAGAAGCAGAGAGTGCAGCCTGCGCAGTGGCTGACCTGGTGGTGGCTATGTCCACCGGCTCAGGGTCACTGAGGCAGTCGGTTATCATGGTACCTGCAGATCTTGACAAAGGTCAAGTCAAAAGGATCCTAAAACAGCACAACAGAGAGGTGCAGAAGCGGTGGGCCGAAAAGGCCAACCCTGTGACTCCTATGAAGCCAGGAGAGACCACTGCAGCACCTAAACTTAAAGCTAAAATGAAGACAAATCATCAGGAGGCTGCTGGCAGGGAGCCTCCACAAGGAAAGGACCAGACAGTGGTGGTCTCTCAGCCTGGCACAGCCAGGGCTGATCGACAGAGACCACCACCAGAGGCAGCAAAGGTGAGACAGGGTCAGACTGAGAGCCAGGAGGCCAGTCCCCTATCACCTGAGCGCAGCCCTGCGGCTTCGACCCCTCGGAGTCTCAGCCACCCAGCTCCTGGGAGACCTGAGGGCCTCACAATAGAGTGTGGAGTTGTGAGCTTTGAAGGTCGGACGGAGCGCTGGCTGCGCTATGCTGCTGAGGAATCTCAGTATGCTGCAATGCCTGACAGCTCCATCGCAGCCATGCCTGACGAAGACGACATCAGTGAAGAAGAGACTGAAGTGGCAGATAACTCAGTTATCTCCCACCTAGAGGACAGGCATGACCTGAGACCTCTATGGGTTGCCACAAACAAAAATAAGAATAAAAAAGAAGTGAGGATGAGAAACATCTACAAGGCCTCTGAAAGGCTGGCCAGAGACATCTCCTTTGGCCCAGTGATCACAGCTGATGGGCGCAGAGTCCATATGCCTGAGGTGGGTCAAAAACAACACCAAATCCCAGCAGGATGGAAGAAATTCTGTCCGGAGGAAGAAGTGAAGGTTGAGGTGGTTATAACGTGGAGGGAACTGGCAAATTTGCTCATGACGTATACCACGCTGGTGAAACCTGGAAACTTAACCAGTAACTTCAGAACGGAGCTGGTGAGTGTTGTTTACGACGTGATGCTGAGGAGACTGAAGAAGGCGGCCTACAAGGTTGCCCGGCAGTTTCCGAACTCCTCTGATGCCTTAGATATATCTGAGAGTGTTGACGAGGAGGAGGGAGATGTGCCTGAGGTGGCAGAAGGAGCGGGCTGCAGAGGCTCAGCGAGAAGGTGTGAGGAGGCTATGGGAAGTGTGTCAAGGTTGACTGCCTCCACTTCTGTCCAAACTGGACCAGAGGGACCAGCACACGGCCACTCCCGGGTCAGTATGATTGGCTTGAGTGAAACCGTGAACACATCTTGAGGTGAGTAACAGCACATAAGTGCTGGAGGAACTTAAGTTGATTAAAAACGTCATTCCTCCGAAAAAGGACAAAGAAGAACTAAGGTCCTACCTGAAAAAGGTGTGGAGCCTAGTCACTGGAACTGCGAGCACTGACAAAGCACACAGAATGTGGATCAGCAGCATCACTGGGCAGAGCTTCACTGAAGGAGACACCGCTGAGGCCTACTATGACCGACTTATGGTTGATGAAGGCGATGATTAGGACAGCCGAGTTGAATGTGCTCAAATGGAGTTGAGAGAGGGGCACACTCTCGCACAGGTATGGTATACCTTAAGACAAGGGTTGCCTGTTAACAGGTATCTCCTGGTCTTGAGGAAAGTGACCCGAGGTTTCCCACGAGATGACCATTTTGTGGCTGTGCCTAACATAGGGGTCACTATGGATGGAATTGGTCACCATTCCAACAAAAGAGACTGAAGCAGGGACCTGGAGGTCACTGGGAGCAGAAACGTCTAGACCCAAGGCTCAAAGCAGACCTGAGGTGCAACCTCAGAAGTCAGCGGAGCAACAATTGGGAAAACAATATCCTCTAGCCAATGGCTGAGTGAAGAGGAATATGCAAAGCTGACACCTAAAGAGAAAGCCACTCGTCGCCAAGCCAAAGAGGCCCAGGCGATGAGTGGGAATAAGTAATGGCTGGAGAGGCATGGGTCACCCTGGAGAATGCCTACTGGGTGGGGGAAGAAATCTACACTAAAGTAGATGGAGTACCCTACCTAGTGGACACTGGGGCAGAGGTGTCCATGACCCGCAAAGGCCTCGACACAAGAGGACACTTGAAGGTGCAGCTGGCAAGCGGTGCAGTGGAAAACATGCCCTTCAGGGTATGGAAAGGGATTGTGTGGCTGAAAGGGCCATACAACCTGATCACTGTGAAAGACCTGAAAGGTGTACACTCCGCAAAGCCATGCAGGGGACATCTAAAGCGACGATTGAGGAGATTGCAAGCCAGGTTGGTACGGATTCCAGGTGAAGTACCAGTGAAAACCTGGTACAAGCCTGTTGATTTGCCAGCCACATTGGAACAAAGGCTGCAAGACTGCGACTTTTCCCCGGAGGGAAAAGGGAGACTGAAAACCCTGATTGAATCTACTAAGGTTGCAAGATTCAAAAATGACTGTGGTGACTTGGGGCCTAGGTATGTCCATGCCATCGAAGGGGGAGTGCATCCCTCTGTGCGACAGTACCCACTACATCCAGGTGCTGTCACCGAGATGGAGGTCATAGTGAGGGAGTTGTTGGAATTGGGTGTCGTCCGAGAGGAGCCTAACCCAATTACCAACAGCCCCATTCAGGCTGTAAAGAAACCAGAGTCATCAGGAGGGGGTTGGAGGCCTGTAATCAACTTTAAGGCTCAGAATCGGCGAACCATCACCAACAGAGCGAGCCTCATCAACCACCAAGGAACACTGAAAACTCTACAAGTGAAGAGGTTCAAGTCCTGCACTGACCTGGCCAATGGCTTCTTTTCCATGAGGCTGGCCAGGCAATCGCAAGGGAAAACAGCATTCACCCACAGGCAAGGCAAGGCATATGTGTGGACCAGGTTGCCCCAGGGCTTCAAGAATTCACCAGTGGCCTTTCAAAGTGCACTGCTGGATATCTTGGATGGCCTGGGTGTGACAGTCTACATAGATGACGTGTTCTTGGCTGATGACACTGAGAGTGAGCATCTGGCCAAAGTGATCGAACGGATCATTACCGCCAGGCTGAAGCTCAATCTCAAGAAGTGTTAGTTTGGCCAGTTTGATGTGAACTATCTGGGCTTCCAGTCTCAGCTGATCTGGAAGTCTCAGAGGGTTACCAGGAAAAACTGGACCAAATCCAGCCACCGACATCTGAGAACGAGTTGCAGAGGATATTAGGCCTCTGTAACTATGGCAGAGATCACGTCCCGGGGTACCAGAAGTTTGCTAAACCCCTTTATGCATGCCTGAGAAAGAGGCAAGACCTTGAGGGTGAACCAAACCCTGGAAAGTGGGTTTGGAATGTTGAAGATCAGCACATCCTTGAAAGACTGAGAAAGGCAATTAAAGACGCTGTGCACCTGGAGCCGAGAAGCCAAAACAGCAGGCTGGTGGCTGAGGTGAGTTGTGACGATGACAATGCAGTCGTTAAAGTCAGCAACGAAGGTGGAGGGATGGTGACTTTGTGGAGCTACACTCTCTCCTCAGTGGAGAAGAAATTTCCACTAGAGGAGAAAGAGTTAGCAGTCCTGGCCAGGTATTGGGGAGCGCTGAAAGAGCTCGCTCAAGGTCAAGGTGTCAAAGTCATCACCCAAAGCCAGGTCCACCGGTTTCTGAGAAAGGGAACTGTGGAAGGGACCAAAGCCACAAACACCAGATGGGGAAAGTGGGAAGATATCCTGCCGGACCCAGAGCTGGACATCGGCCCAGATCAAGTGTAATGGTGGAAAGTCTGCTCTGTCCTGAGTAACTGCATTGTATGTGGTCGGTACAATGCAGGTAGAAAAGGGCAGAGAGTGGATGGGCTCACCATAAAGAGCTCTGTTGCTCAGTTACTCGCCCCCCTACTCACCACAGGCGAATGGAGTTGACGAGAGATCCATTGCTTTGGTTAAAGCATGGATCGCCAGGAATGCTAATGACAAAGAATGGAGCACCAAGGCTCTGGAGGTGGGGACAGCTCTGAATGATTGCCATAGAGCGAACAGAGCACCTCCCTCAGAAGAGCTAAACCAATGCCCCTTTGTGTCACAGGAGGTGGGGCGGAGCCAGGGTGATAAAGAGGAAGCCCTGGCTCCCAAAGTCCCACTTCTGGTTGGACAAACGGTGTGGGTGAAAGCTCAGGGCCCTAAGCCAGACTCTGCTGTTAAGAGAAAGTATGACTGCATTGATGTAGTCAAGGAAATTCTGGACAGTGACACCGTTTTACTGCAGAAGAAGGGGATCCAGGGAGTTGAGCAGCTGAAACCAGTTCCCAGCTAGAGCGAACCAGGAATCAAGATGGCCGAGAGCACACTTAAACCTCCACCCTACGTTAGAATGGCCACTGTCAATGGGGTGGTTGTGTTGAGGAGAGGAACTATGGGGCTCTGGGCAGGCAGAGCTCTGAGGAAGTTGGAGTTTGCAAAGAAGGACTGAGTTGGAAAGAGGTGAGAAATGTGTATTATGCACCAGGCCAACAGGCCTGTACGAGTTATGGGCTGGACCTGGATGCGACAAACCAGCGAAGCTGCCTGGGATCAGGTGTAAGCTTCTGGAGTCGGACTGCAAGCCTGTAAAGGTCATGGATGCCTTTGTTTGCGGACTGTGTCGCGTCCAGCACCTGCCTAGAATCACCTTCATTACTCAGTGGGATCTGAGGGGCACCCACCTGGATCCATGAGACTGTACCTGCCAGTGGGACGGGTACCGAGTTACCTACTGTGCTCACTGTGTCTTGCTGTCAAGATGTGGAAGGGTGGCTGTGGTGGGCACAGCACAGGGATGGCAGGTAAGGAGGTTCATGGACCCGCTTGAGGCTATATGTCCTGGTGGCCTGGTGGAGCCAGCCCTGCCTGTCATAAAGGCAGATTCCAGGTGCTCAAGGGGGGAGCTGGGCCCGCCTGCCGTGCCATTCCTAGTCCCAGCACCAGGTGTGGAGGAGGGCATGATGGAGGTGAGCCCTTCAGGACCGCTGTTGTATCCAGGTTTACAGCAGGAAATGCAGTGGGACAAACCTGTTGACGTGTCTGAAGGGTAGTATTTCTCTAGGCTGGAGGAGGCTATAGACCTGGGCTGGCCAGTACACTCAAGATTTGGGCCAGTGGCCAATCCCCCAATGGGGGTAGTGCAGGTGTCACCCCTCCTGAGAGTCTACAAGGGACCCAACCGCTCCTGGCTATCAGACTGGCATCGAGCGTCTGTCAGAGGATGCCAAAGCTGAGGCTCACGAGGGTGGATGGGTCGGCTCTTGGAAGCTGACTACCTGGGCTGAATTGATTCTCGAGGTCCTATGAGATCCGAATTGCCAAATGGAGCAGCTACCTGGGGTCCCTAAAGAGAGTGGGGCCAGGAGCACTAACCTTCGCTATTCAGTGACTGGGTTAGATGCCATGGCCAGCACAGGAGCAAAACCCAGGGTAAAGAGAGCTTGTTTCCAACTGACTCCAGAGGATTGGGTCAGAAACGGTAAGCTCCAGGTGCCTGGAACAATCACTGGCCGAGCCGCCTCCCCATCCTGCCCAGACGAGGTGGTGAAGGTGGAGCTGTCGGTTAAGCTAGTGATAGCACCTTACCAAGGGGTGCACTCAGTGGGAGCTGAGATAAAAGCTGAGTACGAAGAACCTAGCCCTCCAACTCCACCACTGAGGGCTAGGCCAGTGAAGAAGGGAAACATCAGGACTTGGCACAGGGTGGCAAAAAGACTGAGGTCATTTTCTTGTGTTAAAGATAATAATCAACATGGATTATCTTAAATGGGCCCTGGAGAGGTGGTGGGGCGAAGAGCTCGACTTTGAGCGGATTTGGTGGCTAAAATGGTACCCCAGACCCGATCAGGTGAATAAAAGTATCCCACCACCTGACCCCCTGCAAGATGCCACTATTTTGAAACTACTGAGACATCTTCCCTATGGACCCTACGAAAAGAGACGCACCTGGATAAAAACACGCCAGGTGCAGGACCTAGTAGTCCTGAAGCAGAAGCAGGTTCCTACCCCTAGATGGGACTTTTGGAGTAGCCACTTCAAAGTCACCTGGCAGGGAAGGGGTTGGAGAGTACAACTTGACCCTGAACCTAACTTTGGGGAAGTGCAACCTGGCGGCTGGTTCAGTTCATTATTTGGAAGTGACCCATGCCAAGAATGATTCGAGATCTGAGTGAGGCTGATTATGAATCAGTCCCCAAAGATGATGAGGAAACTCAGTCACAAAACATGGAACGGGAAAAGAGAGGCTCCTGCTACAAGGTGAGTGGCTGTAGTGGAGCAGCCCTGCTGGGGATTATTACAATCCTGGGCCTGCTGTACCACTATGTTACCATCCATGGACCCTAACCCATGCCAGGGTCCATTATGCATCAACTAAGACTACTCAGCAAACCTGCTGGGCCGCTGAACAGAAGTATCTTCTGTTGGCATGGGGCAATGAGTCTGCTAGGTTCAAAGAGAGCAACATCACCTTGAGAGGTGAGAACTTTACAGCTCGAGTGAACGTGAAAGAAGTCCAGAAACTGAGAGCTAAAGAGGATGTAAGAAGGTACATGGAGAAAGTCATTACTGCCAGTGATATCTCCATGTCCCAGGTCTCAAATGAGACAACCTCTTTGGAGAAATGGCAGGTTGTTGACAATGCACTGGTCCTAAGCCTCCTTCTTCCTCTACGGAGGGAGAGGAGAGAGGTGCATTGCAACTGGATACAGCAAGTGATGAGAATAAAAATGATAAAAATTATAAAACATAATCAGCATAGGTTGTTTGGTTGTTTACATGTTTAAATACCAAAACTGGGCATTGATTGAATAGGGGATATTCTGAGGGACAGTGAGAGAGTAAAGGCCAAAGACAACCTAAGAGAAAATGTAGGATGCTGTCTTCATCACCCACCAAGTATGACTTCATATGTACGGTATGTACAGCTGCAGAGTACAGCTACAGCATCGTATTAACAATCTAACTCATTGCCTTGCCTGATAGTCAACCCTATCTAATGGTCACAAAGCTCTAGTTCCAAGAATATCTACATTTGGACATACAGGGCCAGGTGCAGCAGAAAGCTCTAGCTTCAAGAATATTTACATTTGGATGTACTGGGCCAGGTGCAGAAGAAAGCCCAGCAACACACTCATCCTAGTTAATGTGTAAACACTGTAAACATTCCCCCAGAGGAGCTACGGACCCCCGTGCAGGTGCTGAGCAGGTGCTCTCCTGTGTTTATACAGGGAGGCACCCACTCCCTATAGATGTAAATGTCATGTACTCTTTCAGGGGACCTGTTGAATTGTTAAGAGTGGGTAGGTGCTGGGTGAGCAGAGGAAGGATCAAACATTAGCATCAAATTTTAACATTCACTGTATTATGTTTGAACACAAGTTATGGTTTGATCATTTACTCTATTGTTACTTGTAACAAGTGGTACTTTGTATTGAATGTATCCAAGAATGTATGATGTATTATCTTCTGACTGCATTCATGAGTGTGAAACAACAAGCCAGACATGCAACAATCATCTGTTGAGTTTGTAATGATTAGAAAGTCAAGGAATATGTATTAGGTACAAAAATTAAACATATTTTAAAAAAATTAAGGTCTTCTGGGATGGATTATAATGGTGGCCAGGGAGGAGCAAAACAGCCACCATTATAAACAGACCCAAATATGGAAAGATTTAAGAAAATAGGGGCAGGAGCTCTACCCCTTAGAGAGGAGGGTCTGGGAGACCCAATGAGTATAAAAGGCAATGCAGAGAGGATATTCTTCAGTTGGATGGTGCCTCCACTCAGAGTTTATTGCTTGTACTCACCTGGGACTTTAATAAACTCTTTTTGCATCAGAAATCTTTGTCTGCTGAGCAGTTTTTTCCTGATTTTTGACTCTAACATTTTTGGACAACTCTTCTACTGAATCCAGTCTGGCCTACCTGATTTAGTTACAACACAAGAAGGTGACTATCCGAACTGGTATTGCACCTGGGCTTGTGAAAGCTTCCCAGGGGGCAAAGGTCAGGAATACTGGGTGAAAGACTTATCTTACCTGGCCTGGGTGAGGAACGACACCTGTACTACAGTCCTTCCATTCGATAAGTTCTGGGGTCACTACAATCTGACCTGCAACAAAACCCAGCAGAGAATGAAGACCAGCAGGAAGGTGAGGTCGTATACCCCTCTGGCTACCTCCTCGTCAGTAGAAAGACTGGCCACGGAGGCGCCTGGTATAGCCACTGTAGTGGCTGCGGGGTCAATGGGGCTAAGCACCGCACCTGAGCCTGAGGACACCTACCAGGCTCTGACCCTGGGTCCTCTTCCTGAAAAAGATGAAAAGAGGGTTCAGTTGAAGAAAATCACCCAAGACTACTACCGGAATAAGTACGCAAAACTGCACCCATGTTACTGGAACGTCATGGCAAAGTGCCAGGGGCAAGAGTTCATGGTGTTGGCATCTAAGGACAAGGTTATCAGCTACTGGGTGAATATGTTCTCATGGCTGAGCATCCAGTTGGGTGCTATAGGCCGGGAAGGCCTCCATGAGGACTGGCTGAACAGCACCTTCCCCTGGATCTGGTTGGTAAAGCTGACCCACTTCATTGGTAACTTCAAGCAAGGTTACCTGTGGACTGGACTGGGGCTGGATGGTCCCAAGGAGTCCAGAATGTGGTTACAGAAATTACCTACTCCAGAGGAACTCATGTTCCAGCAGGGGACTTCCAGAAAATCAGTAAATGCGTAGTGGAACGTATCTTCAATACTCTGAATGGAACAGAGTTTGTGAGCGATGGCAAGTCGCCTCGATGCTCCCTGTGGCAACGCAGAGAAGCATGGGGTAAATGGTACTATGACTGTACTGACTTGAAAACCAACGCTACCCTCAAAGGTGTCCTGGAGGCTTGGGCTGAGGGCAATTCCAGAGATCTAACTAGAACCTGGTGGGGGCTAGAGAGAATGGAGGTGCAAAACTGGGTGATTCCCTGCTTGAGTCAATCCAGCAATTACTGGGTTAAGTACAAGTATCTGGCTACAGTTTACTCAAAAGAGCAGGACATCTGGTGGACCACTACGAGCCAGCCCCAGCCATTCGTCAGCCTGAGGCCTTGGTCTATGACACACCAAACGGTGTGGCAGAAGAGGAAATTCAAGAACATGACCAAAAGTGTCTGGTTCAAAATGCCTCCAACGGGAGTCAGCTGTGCCAAGGCCATGATGGGCCAAGGCACGATGATGCGGAAGAAGATAGTGAGGGAGTTTGTGCCCTTCACTGGGGACCCCATCATGGTGCTGGCTGAAGGACATGCCTTCAGGAAGAGCCTGTGTGAAGGCAAGCAGCAGGTAGGCTTTGACTGGCTTGGGCCTAACCGCCTGTTCGATAATGAAACCTGCCGGTCGCCTGCTGAACACTGGATGAGGTGCAGTTCCGGTCTAAATTTGCATGACTGCTCTTGGATCGAGAGAACTCGCATCCTCCTCAGTGATGGAGTCAGCACCCTGGCTGAAGAGACCATCGGGGTGGTTGGAGAATGATTTAAGGTGGTTGGGGGCTGGATCAGTGAGGGTTTGCCAAGGGGGCAAACGAAGTCCGACTAACCTGACTGACTGTTGACCGCGCAGCGGTAGCGTGAGTGCCCAAAGGTTTATTTGTGTTATTTCTGGTGTGTGACGGCAAAAAGAGACGCTGGTGTTTTGGTTTATTTTTGGATTGTGGAGAGTGTTGGGGGGTCCATGGTGAAACCGGGACTGGATTTTTGTTGTGAACTGGGAGATTCTATTGTTTGAACTGGACTGAACTGTGTTGTTGATTTTTGTTTGGAAAACCCGGAATGGACTCATATTCTGAACTGAACTGAACTGAGCTGAGAACATTAAACTGACATGCACACACGCACCCACGCACACACACATTGCTTGGTTTGTTTATTTTTTGTGCCTTTTGCTTCTTGCGCCTGCATTAAATATAATTTGAGAAATCTGCCTTGGTTTGCTTGGTTATTTTGCATTGCTGACTTGTTTGCTGATATTGCTCATTTATATTGCACTGCATTTTCACTGCTGAGTGTGAATTATTGTTTTGTGCGGGTAAAAAAGAAAGTTTTTGTTTATTTTTAAATTGTCAGACATGACTCTGACTGCTACCCCAACTCCATATAGAACTGCATAACATGAACCATGGCAAAGATGTGACTGACAGAACATTCATCCAATCACAGTCTGAGTATTTTTCAAACCCTATTTTTCAAACCCTCTGCCCTTCCCCAAATGCTTGGTATTGAAGGGTTTTCCAGGTTAATGTCTGAGCTGACTTGTTTAAAACGTTTGCCACCAAGACCCAGTCCTGGATAGGGAGAAGAAAATGCATGGATGGATCAGCATCAGGGGTACACAAAGCCAAAGTGTCAAGCTATAGTAAATCACAAGAACTTCTTTATCTCATTCATTTATGATACATTCATAGAATCAGATAAGACCATATTGTTTCTTTCCAAAGGCAGAATGCCAACTGCATTTTGCATAAAAACAAAAAATTGTATATTTTTTGGTTTAGATAATAAGCAATTGCAAAATGTAAAATGGCAGTGATAGGAAGGAATGCATGAAAAGTAGGAATCTAAGAAACCTGCTACTTCCACTGCATAAAATTCTTTTTTATAATACAATTCCTTGGCACTGTCAACTAGAACAGGTGCAACCTGAGAGACTAATTAACATTTCTCAATAGCACAGTGGGGAAAGTGTCCCCAGTCCTATTAATTATGCCAGAATTTGCTTTTTACAATTTTCCACCATACTGACAGATGTTTTTTTTAATATATCAAAACCAACACCTACTTTAAAACTGACGGAACCTGGTATTTAGCTGCCTGTGTTAAGATACATAAATAGTATACCTTTTACATAGTTCTAAAGTGATTCATCTTAGTTGAATCCTCAGAAGATTTTTTTTCTGAGGGAAGACTCAAATTTATTGCCCATATAGTTATCATTGTTTAAATATTAGGGGAGACTGGGGTAAGTTGAGCCAAAGGGTAAGTTGAGCCACCCTCTGTTGCTAGGAAATGGTCAAAAAAATGATCATGTGACCAAATATTTAGGAGGTGGGCATCATTTCATGGAGTCTATGAAGGTAAGAAGCCCATGGGTAAAGGGGTTAGACATTTATTTCCAAAAAAACATTTTTCACTCTTGAAAGTGAATTTAGTCTATCATAAGTTTTATTAGAATTGTGTTTAGACCAAAAAAGATCATTTTAAATTTGTTTTATACATCAATTGTGGTATCGATGAGCTACAACATTAGGTCAAAAACCTAACATAAAAGTCCACCATTTTAGCTTAGGGGACTAATAAAGTCATAATGGTAGCTCTGGGGTAAGTTGAGCCATTTGGCCAGGGGTAAGTTGAGCCACCGGTTGAGCCAAGGGCAAATCAAGAAATTACCGCTACATTGGCTTGCTGGAGAAGATTGAAGGCGATGATCTAGAGTGTAAGTTCTTGAGAGGAGGCAAAGCTGGTTATGGTAAGCACACCTTTACCTTCAAAGAAAAGGATGAAGGATTCTTCCCAAGATGCGATGTAATCGCAAAACTCCCCAAACCTCACAGAGTTGGTGGCAGAGCAAGGAGGTCCCAGCAGTCTGTATTCCCCTGCAACCTCGACAGGTGAAATATTGAGTCAAAGCGGAGGTGGGAGATGGATAGATCGGGGAAGGGATGGGTGTAGATGGAATGAGAGGAAGATAGACGGGGGAGTTTAAGAGAGTTTAAGAGAGGAGGGAGGAAGGAAGGAAGTATGATGAGAGGATCAGAGTTTCAGTTCGGATTGTTAAAATGTGTTACTTTTTCTTTCCAAAAATATAGCTGTGTATGTTCTGAATCTTCCTAAGCGCACTTTAAGGCATTCTCATGTTAAAATGTTTTTTTTTTTTTACTAAACAGCTGTTTCAACAGGTACAAAAGTTATTGTACCTGTTGAATTGTGTATAATAAATACAAACACACATGAATGTGAAGAAGTGACTGTTATTTAGGGAGGGAGATAGTGAGGGCTGGGGTGGAGGTTGGAAGGAGACTGGGGGGGAGTAGGGATATGGCTCAACTTACCCTGCTCCTATGCTCAACTTACCCCATACACGGGGTAAGTTGAGCTCAACTTACCCTATACACGGGGTAAGTTGAGCCCCGAGACCCCTTTTTTTAGACATGCTATATTATCAAGACAGTTATGTTTACACTCATTCTGTTGGTTTGCAGGGATGCACAACATCCTGAAATATATGTAGATATACTAGTTAGAGACAAAACTATGATTGCCTTGATGTGTAGTGATCCGAAATATGAAAAATGGCTCATCTTACCCCAGTCTCCCCTATAGTCATTTCATAGTGGTTTCTCTAGTCTTTCATCCTTCAAGCACAGATCACACTCAAAGGGAGGATGTAGCTCAATAAAAGTAATGTCATTAAAGTCCACTGATAAAAGTATATCCTTTAACTTTAAATAATCTATTATTCTGAACAGATGGCCTTTTGCATCTTAGCCTCTGTCATTAGTGTGTAAATGTCTGTGGATATAAAAGTTTTCATGCCGTGTAAGGGGCTCAGAGTGAACCCCATGTGAATATAATCCATTGATATACCAGTTTCATCAGCAAAGACTATTATATAGGTCACTTTACAGGCTTGATATGTGTCATTGTTTGAAAAGTTTTGTTTGTTTTTTTCTTCGAATCTCAAATGTAAAACAGACCAATAACACACTGTATGGGCCTTTTTGTCATATTGTCTAAGGCCTGTGGCACACAGTGAAACAGTGTGTATGACTACATCTTTTTTACATGGTGCACAATCTGGGTGCAAAGGGAGGTACAGAACACAGTTCAAGTGTTTAAGTGTATGTGAGAGTGCAAGCTCTTATTCTCTTAAGAGCCAGGTGTTCCTGCAGACATGCATCTTGGTTTCACACGGCAGATTTAAGTCTCTATGCTTATAAAGACTAATTTTAATCTAGTTCACTTATCACTGATCTTTCCCAAGTTCAAGAACACAAACAGGACACTATGTAATATTTACTGACTGCAGACTTTTCTGAAGCTTAGCCACAACATCTAAAAGGTATGTTCTGCTTTGCACTTGAGCACACTACATTTCATAAGAAATATTTATTTATAAGAATAAACATGAATGAAGAAAAAAAGAATATAAGAAATGAGCCAAAGCAATTGGGAAGGATCTTTGCATTTTTGGTGGCACTCACTATTCAAATGGGAAAGGAATTTAGTTTTGAAGCATGAGTGAACAGTTTTGGGAGAGATATGAGCTTTTGCAAGTGAGCTATGGTGTTGTGCTGTAAGACTGTTTTGCCAAATGATCTTAGAGTTTTGAGAATGTAATTTCTGTTTAAAGAAATGAGCCAAACCCATGGAGAAAAACTGTAAATAGGAGTTATGATTAAATCTAACATTGATAAGGGCAAAGACACTCTTTCTGTTATAAAGCGCCAACACAACAGTACGGACAGTAGGTGATTTGGAAGGGGGGGTGTCCCCCTTGTTAGCAAAATGACCAAAATGCGTCCCCTTTGTTAACCTGCCATCCCCTCTCTGTCAGGGCAAAGCAGGGATGCTTAGTTGAGTATGTTCTGCCTGACTCATTGATCCTTTACAGGGTTTCCCTTTTATGTGTTAAACTGCAGTGGACCGCCACTGCTTAATTAGCCCCCCTGTTTTCACGTTGGCATTCCCATCCACCATAACTTGTACTGTCCCATGCAGGGCCGGTTCTGGGTATAGCTGATAGGCTATAGGTGTTTGCCTAGGTCGCCTATAGCCTATCAGGTGAGGGGGCACCGTCATGACCCCTGAACATTTTTAATAAGTCCACCAATGCAACAGATCATCAGCTCCGGCACACCTCTAACCTCTGTGCCCCTTGTTTGTGAAATGGACTAGCCTCACCTCACTGCTCTCTCTTTCTCTCCATGCGCGCCCCCGGCACACACACACTGGGAGCCCAGCAAGACATTTAGAGAAAAAAGTTTTCTTTTTCCTCGTTCACACAGCGCTTAACAGACAGGATGTAGAGATAGAGTCCTGTGTCGGACAGTTAACACCCTACCTGCCCATTCCCCCTGATTTCCTGACCATTAACACCTGCTGGTGCGTGTGGGTCATCCCTCCCTCCCACCTGTACCTGTAACATGCGCGTCCCATTCCTCATAAAGTCTGACCGTTCGCACAAAACACATAATGACAGAAGCTGTGTTCAGTTTAAGAAATTATAATTTTACTTTCACTTAAGCACTGCCCTTGAAAAATAAGGTTTTTCACTGTTCTAATCAAAGTTTTCTCACTGAATGGAGAATGAAAGAAAACTCTCACATCCTCGTCAGCCATAACGCTCCAAAAACATCAGCTATAACAGCTGGCAGCCTGGACTAATTTAACCCTGGTTATATTAATAAGAGTAACATCAGGGTCATATTTACAGACTTTATGTACACATCCTTTGTCTTTTAAGCTGTTGGTGGAATTATTTTTTTCTGATCATTGTTTGCGAGTGCCAAAAGTGCAGCGCACTCCAATCAGCTCCTACTCTCCCCCTTTCTGTCCCTGTCCTCGTCCGTAAATTAAACACTTCATGAAAAGAGGCCAATTTCTATGGATAGAAGGGATTTCCTCTTAAATTACAGAATGCTGGCTCAGTATCTCTGAGCCAGTGTCCCTTCCTGTGCGTCATGAGGCGCATCAGAGCAGTGGAGGCCCTCATGCTATTTGTCTGCTATGAGGAGCGTTAAAGCTTCTGTGCGCATTTTAGGAATTAGACTGTGCCCTGTTTACTAACTTAAACAGTTTTAGTGCAAGCAAAAATTAAATTCAGACCTGATACCAACACAGCCCTCTATCTTGGTTTTTTTAGTAAAGCTAACAGGATAATTCTCGTTAAAAACTGCTGCAGGTGCTCTTAAAATATGTCTGTAATTAATCATTACCTCCACCAAGGAGGTAATGTGATCGGCAGGGTTTGTTAGTTAGTTTGTTAGCAACATAACTCAAAAAGTTCTGGACGGATTTGGATGAAATTTTTAGGAAATGCCAGAAATGGCATATGGAAAAACTGATTAGATTTTGGGAATGATCCGGATCACCGTCTGGATCAAGGAATTTTTTTAAGGATTCTTTACTATTGGGAGATGGTGCTAATGGCGGAAGTCTGCGCTCTCCAAGTGCTTTTCTAGTTTCCTGATGTGTTTATAACCCTAAATTTCTGACACTGTGCTGATATGATATGAAAAATCCTGTGTAGTGGACAAGTTTATCAGACAGAGGTGGAGCCATGGCGTGGCTTGTGGGCCCTATGCCCTTATATGCCCCTAATGTTTACTCAAAAGCCCAGAATCTTTAACTTTGGTAAAAGAACGTTATCTCTGATTACTGATGAAGAACCATCTTAGATTTTGATAAACAGACTGACCGTACTGATCACAACATGGAAATTTCATTCTTGTTGCCAAACTGGAAAAAAAAAAAAAAAAAAAAAGACGAATCAGATGTTTTTGTTTTTTTTTTTTAATTTGAAAAAGCTTAAAAGTACATGCTACAGAATAAATAAAAAACCTTACTATTAATATTTCTGCATTTTTTAAAGAAATATGCATCTGTAACCACACATCTACACACCAAATTGTAAGTTTGCCTAGGGCACCAAAATGGCTAGAACTGGCCCTGGGTATGGCAAATGTCTGCATTTCTACAAAGGAAAATAACAAAAAATATTAACTGTCCCGTTTTAAACAACCTGCCTATCATTCAGGTATAAGTTAGATTTCTGACTTGCACTTGAAGGCTCCATGACGTCTCACAGACAAGGCGTTTTTATGAGGCCCACCTGAGATAGCACGACTGACCATGTTTGGTGGTGGTGGTGGCTTAACAATAATAAAGTGCATCCCCCTTGTTCAAAACAAAACAAAACAAAACAAACAAACAAAAAAAAAAAAAAAAAAAAAAATCGCCTACTGAGTAGGGATGTCAGTTTACTCCAGGGGAGACCTCTTTAATCTGGGAAATAGAGAGCAGGGTTCAGAGTCCAACAGGGGTTCATATCCTCTCAGCAAAAATAGTAAATGCCTGTGCCTGAGAAATAATAATAAAGAAAAGATGGAATTTAGTTTGTTTACAATTGTGTTTGTTTTTGTTGCAGCTCATTTACAGATTCCTAATCAGACTTATGCCTTTTAATTTTTTGGTTTGGAATGCAAAGGGGTTAAATAAGCAGGCAAAGAGGAGAAATGTTTTGAACTATCTAAAATACCACAACATCGACATTGCTCTGGTGCAAGAAGCGCATTTGACGGATAAAGATCATTTCAAACTGACACAAGGAATGTATAGTGAAGTATTTTTCTCATCATTTTCATCCCAAGCAAGAGGTGCGGTTATGCTAATTAATAGAAATGTCCAATTCCAGGTAAACTCAGTTATGAAGGAGTCTTTTGGGAGGTATGTGGTTGTACAACGGATATTAGATTCAAAACCTACAGCGCTGGTCAATATTTATGAACCCAACACTGATAATCTCCAGTTCTTAGAGAAGCTATTTTTTGATCTAGCTGATATCAACTCTGAAGTCTACATTGCAAGGGGCTTTAATTTAGTGCTAGACCCGTCTCTTGATAGATCTTTACAAAACAAAGGTCATGTAACACAGAGTGCTATACTTATAAAAGCATGAATTAGGCTTAGTAGACATCTGACGTTAATTACATAAAAATACAGGAAAATACTCATATTATTCCTCTGTTCATGACAGTTACACCTACATGAACCTCCTGTTGGTGCCCTTCGTTATCTTGTGTGAATAAGGACCCTATCAGACCATGCTGCTTTGCTAGTCACAATACCTGCCTCCGCGCCGGTAACAAGACAGAAGAGATGGGGACTTGCACCCCATTTACTTAATGATTTAGAATTCTTTAACATGATTAACAATGAAATTGAAAACTTCTTTTTAACAAACCAAAATACAGCCAACCCCAACACCCCATGGGATGCAATGTAGACTACTATCGGGGTTGAATCATAGCTAGACATTATGGAACCGTAAAGAGTTTAAAAACAAATTAGAACTTCTGGGAAAAGAAAAACAACACACACAATCGCCCAGTAATTCCATTGTACAGCAACTTAAATCAAAGCAGCTTGAATATTGCATGCTTTAAACACACAAGACAGAAAATGCAATGAGAAGAATACAACTAAAGCACTACAAAGAGGGAGATAAGGCAGAAAAACTCTTTGCCTGAAAAATTAGGAAAGAAGAAACAAACAGGATGATAAATACAATCAAAAAGGTTAAGTTACCCTTGTGAAATTAACTAGACCTTTCTGAGTTATTACCAGTCCTTGTATACAGTTGCAAGAAAAAGTATGTGAACCCTTTGGGATTTCTTGGATTTCTGCGTATATTGGTCATAAAATGTGTTCTGATCTTCATCTAAGTCACAATAATAGGCAAACACAGTCTGCTTAAACTAATACCGCACAAAAAATGATATGTTTTCATATTTTTATTGAACAAAACATGTAAACATTCACAGTGCAGGGTGGAAAAAGTATGGGAACGCCTAGGATTATGACTGGTTGACCCTCCTTTGGTAGTAATAACCTTAACATAACGTTTCCTGTAGTTGCAGATCAGACCTGCACAACGGTCAGGAGGAATTTTGGACCATTCCTCTTTACAAAACTGTTTAAGTTCAGTAATATTATAGGGATGTCTGGTGTGAATTGCTCTCTTGAGGTCATGCCACAGCATCTCAGTCGGGTTGAGGTCAGGACTCTGACTGGGCCACTCCAGAAGGCACATTTTCTTCTGTTGAAGCCATTCTGTTGTTGATTTACTTCTATGCTTTGGGTCGTTGTCCTGTTGCATCACCCATCCTCTGTTGAGCTTCAGGTGGCAGACAGATGGTCTTAAGTTTTCCTGCAAATTGTCTTGATAAACTTGGGAATTCATTTTTCGATCAATGACAGCAATCCGTCCAGGCCCTGAGGCAGCAAAGCAGCCCCAAACCATGATGCCCCCTCCACCATATTTCACAGTTGGGATGAGGTTTTGATGTTGGTGTGTTGTGCCTTTTTTTCTCCACACATAGTGTTGTGTGTTCCTTCCAAACAACTCAGTTTTGGTTTCATCTGTCCACAGAATATTTTGCTAGTAGAGCTGTGGAACATCCAGGCGCTCTTTTGCAAGCTTCAAACGTGCAGCAATGGTTTTTTTGGACGGCAGTGGCTTCCTCTGTAGTGTCCTCCCATGAACTCCATCCTTGTTTAATGTTTTACTTGTTGTAGATTTGTCAACACAAATGTTAGTATGTGCCAGAGATTTCTGTAAGTCTTTAGTTGACACTTTAGGATTCTTCTTCACCTCATTGAGCATTCTGTGCTGTGCTCTTACAGTCATCTCTACGGGATGACCACGCCCAGGGAGAGTAGCAAAAGTGCTGAACTTTCTCCATTTGTAATCAGTCTGTCTTACAGTGGACACATGAACATCAAGGCTTTTAGAGATACTTTTGTAACCCCTTCCAGCTTCATGCAAGTCAACAATTCTTGATCGTAGGTCTTCTGAGAGCTCTTTTGTGCGAAGCATGGTTCACATCAGGCAATGGTTCTTGAGAACAGCAAACTTTAAACTGGTGTGTGTTTGTCATAGGGCAGGGCAGCTTTAACCAACATTTCTTTGAAAATTGATCTTGCACATAATGCCTCAGTAGTTGTAATTGGTGTCTACAGACCTCCTTCTGCCCCAAAAGAGGCCCTTAGAAAGCTGGCTGAATTAATTCAACCATATACTACCCAAGAAGTCATTGTTTTTGGAGACTTCAATTTAGATTGGCTTACCTTAGCCTCAAACAATTTGAAAGAGCTTTTTTGCAGTCTCAATTTCACCCAGCTCATTTTACATGCCACCTGCCCCAACCTAAAAGACATTAGCAAGTCAAGTTTAATTGATTTAATTTTAACAAACAGACCTGAAAAATACCCTGCTTTTGGTGTTCTTGACCTAGGTATTAGTGACCATTGTCATATTGTATGTATAAGAAATACAAAAAAGACCAAATCAAATTCACACATTGCTGTGAGAAGAAACATAAAAAGTTTTAATGATCAGGCTTTTTTATATGACCACTATAATAGTCAAATAACTGACACTTGTAAAATCCCTGATCCAGAGCTGGCTTTAAGTTACTTTAGTAAAGTTTTTAACTCTATTTTGGATAAGCATGCACCTTTTAAAAAGATAAGAACAAGAAGAAACTCCACTCCTTGGTTCTCAGCAGAGCTTTCTTTTTTATTTTATTCTAGAAATAAGGCCTGGGCTCTGGCAAGACACACAAAAGACCCTGGAGACTGGCTTTCTTTTAGGAAAATAAGGAATAAATGCACTATGGCTGTCAGGAAAGCCAAGTCAGACTATTACTTTCAGTCCTTTACCAGTTCATCTCACCACCTAGGTAAATTCTGGAAAGTAGCAAAATCAACTTCTAAAAACACTCACACAATTTTACCCACCTATGTTCTAAATGGTTCAGCTCACATAACTGATATACATGAAATATGTGCTGCTTTTAATGACCATTTTGGATCATCTTGCCATATATTTGAGATGGTGGTGTTGATGCAGCAGGTCTGTCAGACGATTGCAGGACATTTCCCCCCGTGCCAAGTACTGGAACTGGACAGTCTTTTATTCTTACTCCAGTATCCACTGCATTAGTTACTGATTTTCTGCAAAAAAAAAAAGATGTCCATAAAACAACTGGTGATGACAAGCTAGACCCCTTTGCTCTCAAACTCTCAGCACAACTCATCAGTGTATGCATAACCCATATTTTCAACCTTACCTTCTCTTCTGGCATCATTCCTGTAGTCTGAAAGACCACCTATGTTAGTCCTCTCCATAAAGGCGGCTGTAATTCTGATTTAAAAAAAAAACTATTTCTAACCCATTTCTAAACTTCCTTGTCTTTCAAAAATACTTGAGTCACTGGTAAATGAACAGCTAAAATCATTTCTGTGCACACACTCCATACTTAGCCCATTTCAATCTGGATTCAAGCCAAAACACAGTACTATTTCAGCCACCTCCCTGGTTATTAATGATGTTGTCTCAGCTCTAGATAATAAAAAACACTGTGCAGCCTTATTTGTTAATTTGTCTAAGGCATTCGACACAGTCGACCATTCCATTTTCCTATTTCAACTAATTTCAACAAATTAGGTTTTAAAGCAAATACTTTAAAGTGGTTCCAAAATTACCTCTCCAACAGACTGCAATGTGTAAAAATAAATAACATTCAGTCACCTTTTCTTCAGATTACAAAGGGAGTACCCCAAGGTTCAGTACTTGGACCAATGTTATTTAGTATTTATGTGAATGAAATCACCGCCTCGTTGCATAATTGCCATTTCCATCTTTACGCTGATGACAATATTTTATATTTCTTTGCTGACACCATTCAAGATGCTACCCTAAATCTACAGCTGTCTTTTAATATCTTACAAAACCATCTGCATAAGTTAAAACTGGTTCTGAACTGTTCCAAAACTTAATGGATTCTGTTTTCAAATGGAAACAATATCGACTGTAATAGTGTTCAAATTCAGTCTGTAGACAACACTATAATAGAAAGAGTACAATCATATAAATACCTTGGTATCTGGCTTGATGAAAAACTTACTTTTAAAATTCATATTGATGTCCTTTTATCCAAACTAAGATGACAACTAGGCTTTCTTTATAGAAATAAATTTTGCTTCCCTATGTTTACAAGAAAAAGAATAATAGAAGCAGTTTTTCTCTGTGTGTTGGATTATGGGGATGTTATTTATAGTCATACACCAAGTACAACTTTAAAACCTCTGGATGCAGTGTATCATTCAGCTTTGAGATTTATTACTGGAGATAGCTACGGGGCTCATCATTGCCATCTCTATCAAAAAACCGGCATGCCTGTTTTAACAATAAGAAGAGACCAGCATATTTATTTATTCATTTACAAAGCACTTTTAAAAACTCTTCCCCCTTATCTCTCCAGTCTGCTTTCTGCAAGCCACCATACTTGCTCAAACTCATGGCTTACCTTAAAGGTTCCAAAAATAAACACAGAAGATCTGCTTTTAGTTATTATGCACCCAATACCTGGAACTTGCTTCAGAAACATTTTAAACTGACCACATTAACACCACTGAGACACTTCCAGGCTCTAACATCAGATCTTATTGATTTTACTTGTTTTTGCTTTTAGTATTTTAACAGTTTAACTGTTTTACACCTTGATCTGTGAATGATTTCACTTATTTTATATTCTGTCGCTGTTGCTGTTGTATTTGTTTTGATTTCTCTGTACCTGCTCTGCTGTACACCATGGCACCATTGAAAATGAGGCTTGTCCCTCAATGTGTTCTCTGAGGACTTAAATAAAATAAATGAATGAATATTCAATCTCATCACATTGATTGGACTCCAGGTTGGCTGACTCCTGGCTCCAATTAGCTCTTGGAGAAGTCATTAGCCTAGGGGTTCACATACTTTTTCCACCCTGCACTGTGAATGTTTACATGTTTTGTTCAATAAAAATATGAAAACATATAATTTTTTGTGCAGTATTAGTTTAAGCAGACTGTGTTTGCCTATTGTTGTGACTTAGATGAAGATCAGAACACATTTTATGACCAATTTATGAAGAAATCCAAGAAATCCCAAAGGGTTCACATACTTTTTCTTGCAACTGTACATACCAAGGGTGTGGCCCTGTAAGCATAGCAAACATTTTAGCAAAACTTAGTGTACACCTACTGCCAGATGACTCCAAAGGGACACTAGAGGGCAGTATCACAAAAGAAAAGGTGATCGAGGCCTTAAATAACCTATTTTCAGGTAAAGTCCCTTGTCATGATGGATTCCCCGTGGAATTCTTCAAGGTATATGGTTCCACACTGATATATCCTATGCTTATGGTGTTTAATTATACGCTTGATACAGGTAGATTACCCGAATCATTAGAACAGGCTCTGTTTATTGTTCTTCCTAAATCAGGCAAAGATCCTTAACTATGCTGTTCATATAGACCCATTTCAATCCTATCTAGTGAATACAAAACATTTTTTTTAATTCATACACTACTGCTGGAAGAGTGCTCCCTGACCTAATAAATATTCACCAGACAGGTTTTACTAAAAATAGGTCTCCTAGTGACAATGTAAGAAGATTCTTTAACATCATCTATAGCTCTAATCACATCCAGAATCCATGTGTTGTGTCATTTGACGCAGAAAAAGCCTTTGACCGCATTGAGTGGCAGTACTTGTTTGCAACACTGAAAAAAATTAATATATGCATACATTTTATTAACATGTTGTAGGGTTCCTACTTTAGAGGCACCCTACAGCACAATTACAAACTAACGATGACATTTCAGACAAATTTGTTTTAAAGTGAGGTACTGGACAAGGCTGCTGCCTCTCTCCACTCTTTTATTTGCCATGGCTATAGAACCCTTGGCAGTACCATTAAGATCAAGTCCTGATATTCATGGCCTACGAATAGGACCTTATACCCATACTCTGTCTCTGTATGCAATTGACATTTTATTATATCTTTCCAGACCAGGTTAATTCATCTGAGCACTGGTGGATTAACTCACAGAACATGGCAAAATTTCAGGATGTAAGGTAAATACAGATAAAAGTGTAAAGTGTGCCTTTAAATGCAACTGCTATAACCAAACCTCCTGATACAGTATTTCAGTGGAACTCTAATAAAGTTCAAGATAAATTCTCTCCTAACTACACACCAATGAAAAAAGACAAAAGAGGACTGTAAGAGATGGGTTAGTCTACCTATGTCATCAATTGGACTAATAAATTGTATATAGATGAAAATTTTACCAAAATTCTTGTACCTATTTCAGATGCTTCCAACCCCATTCCGAAACATTATCTCAAACAACTAAACTCTTGTTTAATACAATTTATTTGGTGGAATAAACCAGCTAGGATCAAGTTAACAGTCCTACAAAACCCCCTAGAAAAAAGGTGGACTGAAATTCCCTAATTTTGAATATTCCTACTGGGCAGCACAAGCCAAGGCTGTTTGGATGTGGCAAGCAGAGCTAGCCCAACCACCCGTTTGGAAACAAATAGAACAATACTATTTCCGAGAACTGAAATCTGAAATCTGAATTTGTACCATATTCTAGCTCATTGAAAACCCTTCTAACTACAACCACAAACCCAATTTCAACCCAACATCCAGCAGCAGATGAGGAAAAAAACAGGATGGATTCAATAAATATATAATAGATCTCCCTTTCACCTGAACCCAGCCCTGCCTGCCATTTGAAGAGTTATCCTCTCACTATGGGCTTCTGTGCATTCACTTCTTTAAATACCTTCAGGTTCAGCACTTTATTATGGCTGAACAAAATAACCATATACAGCTGCAAGAAGAGTTACCCTTAATAGATAAACTAAGCTCGACAAACAGGAAACTAAAGTTTTGGTTCTTATATGTATGCAGGACTTTTTCAACTTATGGGTTAGGAAACGCTTGGAGTTAAGCGAAAGTGGAAGAACCTAGAATGTAGCCTTAAAGAAGAAGAATGGGAAGCGCTTTGTATCAGTGGCCAGAGCAAACACAAATTGACACAATATAACCTTATTCATAGAATTTACTATACTCCCTAAAGATTTTACGGAATCAAGCCTGACAACTCCCATTTTTCCCCAATATGTAAAAGAGTAATTGGTACATTGATTCACTTGTTCTGGGATTGCCCACAACTAGATACATTTTGGTCCTCTGTTCTCACTGTGCTCAACAATACCACTGCTATAGTGATTCCCACAGAACCAAGAGTAACTCCTCTGGGTGACACTTCTCATATAAAAACCAGTAAAAGCAAACTCAAATTCATAAGAATAGCTCATCACAGCCAACAAATACATGGCAATGTACAGGGAAGAGGATAAACCACTTTTAAGAGATGGATTAATGAAGTTGCATCATGTATACCAAATAAAAAGATGATGTATAACTTAAGGGGCATACCAGAAGAGTGTATCTTGATATAGGGAGACTTCCTAACATTTTTGGAGACACATTCTGTAACTTAATACCTCTCTGTCACTCATAAGTACAGACAATATGCCAGTGTAAATCAAGCTTATTTTTCACCTGTGCAATGACAGCTATACCCCCTGCACTTACTTATGTTGTCTCTGGCTTTATTAACTTGACTTTGTTTTATATACACTTATTTACCATTGCTAGTATACTTATTTTGTATATGTACTGCTATACTATTGGATTCTTTCTTCTTCTTTGTTTCAACCTTTATTTTATTGGCAACAGATACAAGACATGATACACATTTCTCAGGACAGAGACAAACAAACAAAACAAAACAAATCACTTGATACACATTGCTCATACACAAAAATATAACCCTTGTCCCTCCCTTCAAACCATCCCAGATATAGACCCCTTTCATCCTCTCAGATATTCTTCTCAAACAATATCAACATTACAGTATGTTACTTATATCAGTTTGCATGTTTGTTTACAAAACGCAAAAGCACAAAAATAAGTAATAATTCTCAGATCATAGGAGTTGAGAATTACCAACACTTGACCGGTCACCAATTAAAATATATTTTGAATAATATACCCTTTATAATTTGAGTTGCTGTTTAAGAAGTGATGTCAGAATGCTTTCCAGACAGGACCATGTTTCGATATATTCCTTGTTGTTGTCTTTCAACCTAAAAGCAACCTTTAGAAGCCTGATCATTTCCATTGCTTCTGTGATTCAGTCTTTATGGGATGGTGCTGTTGACTCAATCCAGTTCCTCATTATTACTGTTTTTGTGACCATACATAGAGATAGAAATATTTTCTTATATTTTACAGGAATATCATTACAGCTGTGCAGATCGCCCAGTATACATGTCTGGGGTGTGAGTGGTATGTCTATATTTGATTGGATCACTGCTTGTTTAGTTATGCCAAGCCAAAGGTCTTAAATTTTACTACAGTCCCATAGCAGATGTATTAGCATTCCCTCAGCAGAACCACATTTAATACCATTACTGCTTTCAAGAATACCCATCTTCTGCAGCTGTGTTGGGGTGTAGTAGAGCCTGTTCAAGATTTTAAATTGCTGTAATTTGTTCTTTGTATACCGGAAAGGTTGTCTTGCATTGTTCAAAATGTCTCCCCATGATAGATTATCTTTAGGAATGTTTAGATCTCTTCCCCATTTCAGTCTAATGACCTCAAAATGATCTGCACTGCTGTCATTTAATATCTCCATGAACCTTCTGACAGTGCCTTTTTTTTAACTGGTCATGGTTAAGGAGTCCATCCTCAAAGCTGTGTGTATAAGATCTTACTTTTTCTATTGGAATTTTCTCTTTGATTGCATGCTGTAGAGAGATGTAATTTAGATATTCACTTTTTGGGATGCAGTATTGTGTGGTTAGTTCATCAAAGGGTTTGAAACAGTTGTTGGAAAGTTTCTTTTTGTTTTCTGACCAGGCACTCATGCTGAAATGATTCAGGTTCAGACCTGAGGGAGGGAGGGGAAGGGATTGACTTCATGTAAGTATGCTGTATACTCTGCTGTCATCCCAACCCCCTGTTTGTAATGATTAAAAGCAAATAAAAAAAATAAAGGGGAAAAATATCTGTTAAAAAAAAAAAAATTAAACATTTACCCTGTATCATAACACATTATTGGTTAATTTTTTACAACTCTACTATGCACACTCATCAAGATGTAGGGGACTTGGTAAATATTAGTCTACTACATGGTCTACACTGAGAAACAATAGAGAAACAAACATTAAACTCTTTTAAGTATCATTGTGGACAAAAAAATGCATATACAATAGCTATTAACAGCATAATGTTTGATAAAAAAGGGAAAATTGATTTTACAAATGGAGTAATTAGATAAGGATGATTGCATTTGCATATATTTTCAATAATACAGCAAACACTGCAAAATTAAATTTCATCTCATTATCTGGCATTCTAATCTGACAAGAAACAGTCAATGAATGCCTGTGTTTTCCTGTGTTTCCCCTACCATTTTATTAACCCCCCCCCAAACAACGGGTCAGTTTTTTTAAATTGTATTTTCTATATAGCGCCAGATCACAACAGAAGTCATTTAAGGATTCCTTTTCTATATAGCAGGTACAGACCTGGTTCCTTTATTAAACAAACTACATGAATGTATTTAATTTCTGAGTCCTGGTTTTCTGTTCAATCCCTCTGACTCCATGACCGGAGCTGAGCAAGCCCACTGGGCAGATAGCCCCGCCCCTGCTCTCTGTGTCAGAGCTGGGGTCTAATGTTTGCTAGTACCAAAAGTATCGTTCAATATCATTCTCCAATGCAACTGATTTTATCCTCTAAAGTTGTGTATGAACCAATGTACCACTTGTTTTACGTCTGAGATAGTCAAACGAGCGCTGGATTTCGGCCATAGACTGTAGAAAGAATTGGACAAACCCCGTGTGATGTCAGTCGTCTGCTTACAACAGGCGGACTCAAACGGCTCTTGAAGCCAATCCGTGGAGGCTTCCATATTTAAATCACGGTCTCAACCGAAATTTGGATCAACCTAAAGGCCCAACTGCTAGCTGGCATTCTGGTTGACAGAAACGGAGCCTCTGCCTGCCGAGCTATCTGTCAATCAAATGAGACACGCCAATCAGCTTTCATCCTAAATATAATCCAAACGATCGTGGTACAAAGAATTTCAGCCCCCGTACAGTAAGAGCACAAAAGACACTAGCTAATGAGACACACTTGGTGTTTTGAACCAGGCTGTAAACCAGTTTATTTTGTGTGTCAAAACCAGCTGTTTAACATGTGTCCAGACGGGACTTCCAGTGTTCCTGCAGCCAGCCTCAAGTGGACACTTGCGGTATAGCAATTTTTTTGCACTTTTTTTATTTTTATGACTGGCTTTGTTGCAGAATATTTAATCTCAGGTTAAATTATATGGGTATGCTTTGCATCTCACAAAAATAAAATCTTCATGTAGTTTCAAATGGGTTTTCTTTGTTTATTATTTGAGGGGTTTTTTTTGTCACACAACTTTTGTGAAACAAACAAAACAAAATCAAGCTATAACTGAATCACAACTTTGACGTGGTCGAGGTTAACGAAATCAAAGTCTGTCTACTTTCAAGTCCCTCATAATCTTCACAGTTTGGGAGCAAGAGAAAATGTCTGTTTGCTACATTTATTCCAGATAAATATCAGCTTGCCTGCTCTCAAAGCCAGCATCAAAGTTCAATATCTTGTTGTGTTAAGGGACGAATGAAAGACTAAAAGAACACAGAGTACAATAAGAAAAAAATGCTCACCATACATTTCTCAAATGAGATACATGCATGCCTAAAAGCACTCATAGACTACAAAGACCCTCACAAAAAAAACATAAAGGCACACAATGAGATTCACCAGAGACACAAGATGAATCGCTTAAAGAAATAAGAGTCCTTTTTATTAGAGAATGAAGATAAAAAAAAAGGATGTTGAAAAAACTAAAGTCAGTCACAACTTCAGAGCTTCACACATGCCAGGGTGGGAGCTTTGGCTGCTGGGGGAATGTGTCTAAGAGAGGCCTCTGTCTGAGGAGATTTAGGCCTCAGCCAGAGATGAAACAAAGCCTAACCTCAAAACAGAGTCTCAAAGTCAAATGCCTCTCTCTGCCAGCGCAAATGTGTTTGTGTATTATCATATTTGTCCCTGCATGTGCATGCATGTCTGAGGCCTTGTGCAATTTGTCTTGCATGTGTGTGTGAGGACATGTGCATAAATCTTGTTTTATTTTATTAAGAAATGAGTGAGCTGTTAAGCACATGTATTATTCTATGGATTCTTTCATGTAGTAGTAGCTTGTGTGCATGCCTGTGTGAGTGTGTGTGGTGTTTTAAGTGTGTCTGTTTATGTCACTCTGCATGAGTGTTATGTGTGTGCCTCACCACACTTCCCTCTCTCAGATCCCTCAGCCTCAGTTCTGTGGTCCAGATTTCATTAGACGCCCTCTGGCTTCATATCCGCCATCTGAATCTAATCCTTTGGTTTCCTTCGACATGCATCTGACTAATGAACGTCAGTTTTTGGTTGAGAACGACCAAAATGTTAAGGGAGGGCCTTGGTTAGTGGGAACGGCGGTTAGAGGAACAGAAGATTGATGTCAGGTGTGTCTGTGTGTGTGTGGGTGTGTGTCTGAATCTGAACTGTGAGGTCTCAGGTGAAATGAGGAGTCTTGACTCTTGTTAGTAAATGATGTTTATATATATATATATTTTTTTTTTTCAGTAGGTCTTTTGAGATCTCTCAACCACACTTTTAACACCTGAAAAGCTCTCAGCATATCCAGGATATTATACTTGTCAATTGGAACCGTTAGGGATCAAGCACTTCCCTAAGAGCAGCTCTGTGGGGAAGTGAAGACTCTTTCCTCTGAATATTCCCCGATCACTAGTCAACCAAGATATTTCAAACAGTGGCTGGCTTTTGTATGTCTCTGCATTTTCATCCAATAATTTATGCCATTACTATCCATGTTTGCTTGACAGAAAATAAGGCATCATGATATGTTATCTGAGAACAGCAACTAATGTTGGACAGGCAACAATTTAAAACATAGTGAGTAAGCTTAACTCATACCTTCTCGAGGAAACTGGTTGTAACATTTTTAGCATGTGCATATGAACTGAGCACAGCAAACTTTGCATACATACCCACACACACCCAGACACACACATATATTAGGGGTATTTGATTTCACACAGCTCTAACCTCTTTATCTGCCAAGATGGGCTTTGAAAAGTTCTCCCAAACTTTGTAGTAGATCCCACTGGTTAAAAAATAATCAAGTGCTGAAGTCCATGTTGAAGTTGGCAGGATAGACGCTAATCTGCATACTTAACAAGCTAACTCATGCTTGTATGATGATGCGTTCAAGTTAGCTGGGAAATTTTAGGGTTTAAAGAAGGGTATAAATAGGTCAATATATCAATTAAAATAACCGAGTAATTCAAATATGTATTTATTTATTTATATTTTTAATCACTGAAGAACTTTTGGAAGGAGGTTGCAGCATTATTAATAATTTAAACGGAATTTATTCAGCCTATTTATTTTAATACAATTTAATTTAAAAAATAAATAAAATTGTAATTATTCGCTTCAATTACTGTACCGAAAACATACCGAACCGTGACTTCAAAACTGAGGTACTTGACGAACCGAAATTTCTCTGTTCCTTTACACCCCTAGTATATATACTACCGCTCAAAAGATTGGAATCATTTATTCACAGCAACCCTTCAATCAGAAGGTGATTTACATGCTGAGGTTTCTGTTACCACATTTTACTGCCTACAGGCCTGTGAGCAGGCACTTTTATTTGACAGGGGGCTTAACCCCTAAGGGTAACAAGTTAGGCTTTTTTATTTGGCATTGGTCAAAATCAGTGGTTTTAATCTTTTTTTTTTTTCTGACCACAGAGCAGAGGAGGAGGATTGGGGATCATGGTTAGATGAGAGGGCTAGAAAGAGGAATGATGAAGTTTTCTCAATCATAGCATCAAGCAGAAGGAGAGGGAGGGTGAGAGTGAAATGATGACAAGAAGGAAGACAGTGTGATGTGATATTAAAAGCTGATAAAAGGGTAGTGGAAATGTTAGTTGCACACTAGTATTTACTATTGTAAATCAGCCAGTGGCTTCATAGCTGCCACAAGACAAATGAAAGAGGAAGAATGAGTGAGTGAGAATGAGTGAGGAAGACTGGTCAGGGGGCTAAAGTATAATCCATTTTTCTGTCAAAACCAATAAAGGAATAAGGAAAAATGGCACCCTTTTTTCCTTTTCAACCAAAAACGAAATAAAACGTTTTTTCTTTCTGAACAAAAAATGAAAAACAAAAAAAAAACAAAATCAAATAACGTCCCGAAATTGGTTTTTGATACATTAACGTACCCTGGTACTGACAACTAACTAACTAACAAATAACTGACAAGATCACAGGTACAAGCAGCCAAAATGAGCTTCCTCTGTAGGGCGGCTGGGCTCTCCCTTAGAGATGGGATGAAAAGCTCGGTCATCCAGGATGAGCCCGGAGTAGAGCCGCTGCTCCTCCGCGTTGAGAAGAGCCAGATGAGGTCACTCGGGCATCTAGTTAGGACGTGCCCTGAACACTTCACCGGGGAAGCGTCCTGGAGGCATCCTAACTAGATGCCCGAGTGACCTCATCTGGCTCTTCTCAACGCGGAGGAGCAGCGGCTCTACTCCGGGCTCATCCTGGATGACCGAGCTTCTCATCCCATCTCTAAGGGAGAGCCCAGCCACCCTACAGAGGAAGCTCATTTTGGCTGCTTGTACCTGTGATCTTGTCAGTTATTTGTTAGTTAGTTATCAGTACCAGGGTAGGTTAATGTATCTGCACATGCCATGAAGTTGCTCATGTTGCAAAGTTTATGCACCTAATGACATGGTTAATGATTCATGTACACTGACTGCTGGCTTATGCATTATAAATACAGGGTTAAATCTTAGGTTATGAGGTCCACAGTTAGGGTAAAATTTCTTGCACATGTCCGGTGTATTTATTTATATCAAGACTGATAGTCTATTAAATAGCATCAACCAGAATGCCACACCACACTGATCGCAAAGGTGAATTAACTCGTAGCCACGCATTAACTATCTCATGTCTGCGCATATAATATCTCCTGGCCACGCAAAATTATAATTTTTTTATATATTTTTAATTTCTATTTGCTTAAATTATCATAATGAGCCTAATGGTGTATAAAATAAACACTGTAACATTGTTCAAAAATAACAGCGCTATTATCTTTTAATTATTAATAATTTATAAGTTTGGATTTTATTTTGGTAGGGACTCCATTTACCTCATGGTCACATGCTTCCGTTTCTTTGCTTCCAGACCTAAAACAGCAAAATGAAAAAGGGAAAATCCAAAAACCAATATCAGCCGTTATTTGATTTTGTTTTTTTTTTGTTTTTCATTTTTTGTTCGGAAAGAAAAAAATGTTTTTTTCGCTTTTGGTTGAAAAGGAAAAAAGGAAAAAGGGGGCCATTCTTCCTTATTTTGTTTATTGGTCTTGACAGAAAAAACAGATTATACTTACGGTCAGGATACTTCCTGGCGGTTTGTTTTCCTGTTTGAAACCATGACTGAAGAAATGGGAGAAAAATCCATGTATCATTCGTTCAAGTGTTATTCAATTAAGAATCAAAAAACAATACATCAAAAAAAGGGTTGTTTCCCGTTTTATCCTTTTTGAAATGAAAACAAATTAATGAAATTTCGTTTGTTTTTTAATATCCTGTTTATTAATACAGATCAAATAAAGAAAAGTTTAAATACTGGCCATGGGCAGATTTTGATTTTATTATTTAATTTGTCCGATCTACTTGACCTGGAAGTTCTGTTGTCTGTGTTTATTGCCGGCGGCATTTACAATTTAAAGGGATAAATCTTTCTGTGGGTAGTTCAGTTTGGCGCTGTGGCCGCATTGGAGCCACATGTACATGTTATTAAGGAGTTGTTTGAGGCTGGCAGGACACATTTAGAAATTTCTACTACGCTGCAGCAGATGGGGATCGAAGGATGCTCTGTAATGAGTGTCAGAAGATTCTGTGCTCAGCACAGACTCAAGCGAAAAGGTCATGAATCGGACAGAGAGCTGGAGAGGGTGGTGCATGGCTCAATATATGAGGTAAGTTTTCTTGTTTGTTTACAGTTGATACTCAAGCTGTTATTCTGCCCTTCTATGAATTCAACGGTTATTATTAAATGGCAATTTCTCTAATAACAGACGGGCCCCTCGTCTGGTCGTAAGTTTATGACTGGTTACTTGTCGTCAATGGGAGTGCAGGCAGGAGAGGGTCACATTGGAAAAATCCTAAGAGACATTCGGCAGCCGTATCATGATTTCTGATGGCAGGTAAGCAGATAATGTCAATAATAATGAAGCAATATCACACGAGAGGGTGTACTTTACCATCATTGGAGCACGACAATTAGTGATGGTCAGCAAGTATCACTGACGTCTTCAAATGACGATAAAGTACACCCTAGTGAGATAAACGTTTGAGAATATTATGGTCTCGTGACAAAGATAGAACCCTCATTAATCCTAATATAATGTTCTCCAGGGTGCTTGCAATCTTAATCCTGTCCCCTATCATGCTGAGTGTATGGGCCATAAACTTCATCTGGATTATTATAACTTTGTTATTCTATTTAGTAATTTTCAAAAGATAATTAGGTATTACATTTTATTGTTTGCAATTATTTAAAATGTATTAGAGTAAAATTAAGAAATAAATCTATTTTATGGTATTTATTTTCAACAATATTGATTTATTTAACTTAATCATTTTAAAATCCTAATACAATGATAATTTTACTTCAATTTATATTTTAGCAAATTTAAATGCCAATAGTCATTACCTGTATTATTTTATTTCATACCATTTCATCATTCTCAAATAATTATGAAAATAAATTTGTTCCATTCAATTTTAAAAATCAAAATAAGTATCATTTTAAAATGATTTATCTGAATGAAGTCATAATTGTCAATTTAGTTTTTTGAAATCGTTTTTACTAATAAAATCACTTTAATAATAATAATGAAGTTTTATTATTTTTATTATTGATTTCCTTCTGAAATTCATTCTGTGGTCAACAGAACCTTCGAGTGGAAAGAATTTGGCCAGAGGTGAACAACCATGTGAACTACCCTTTGAAACAGGCCTTGGTACAGCTGTTGGACCAAGAAGTTGTCAACATGGAGGACAACATGACAAAATTCTGTCTCCAACCTGACATGCCAGTTAAGTGAAATTGGACTTGACAGAGTGGTACAATCCTGGAATGCACACAGGATCCCAGGTATTATACAATGACAATATGTAACACAAGCTAAAGTTGTTTTTGGCCTTGTCCTTTTCACCATGTTTTCTTGTTTAAGGGCGTGGGATACCCAATCAACTTGCAGCTGGAGGCTGTCCAGCTAAAATTTCTGAGGAGTGGCTGCCCAGTGCCTCGGTCGTAGCCAACCTGTATGAGAAAGAGCTGGGATCCAGGCTGACTTGGGTATCAGTTTTTGGAGCTGACCCATTCTCATCTGAGCAGGACCGATGTCATGCAGAGCAGGACTTTATAGCAAACTACCCAGACATCTCCATTCTCTTTAATCATTTAGTAAACAATGACACTAATCCCTTCCGAGATGCCTTGCTTTACCTTATTAATGTAACCCAGAGATATGTCTAAAAAAAAAATAGACACTTCAATGCTGGCAGATAGTCAACTTCTTTGGTCTTGTTCTTGTGCATATGACAAGCCAGTGTATACTAACCTTTTTTTTTTTCTTCTTTTTATTGAAGACAAAGTTCTAAATAAAGGCTACATATAAGAAAATGGCATCTGATATTGAGTTTTAGCATTAAAAAAAATGTATTTGTGTGTTTATATGAATTTTGAGGGTAGGGTGACCCAAAAAATATTTAATTTTTCAAAGAGGGGGCATGGCAGAAATATTTGGAACCACTGGTTTACACTGGAGTTTTTTTCCTTTCTAGCTGCAACAGTATTGCTTTTAATGGAGGCCTGTTATGCTGACCTGATTTTTTATGAATATCAACAATTAAACAATGTTTGAGCTCATATAAAACACTGGAAAGTTTGTGTAGTCCTCAGACATGCTTTCCTGCTTCTGTAGAGTTTGTTTTGAGAAGGTGGCATCATCCTCACATCATACTTACAACCTGACCTCACAATGTTGTAGAAGGTTACCAAGATTTTTCCCAACTTCCAACTTAAGCTATACAAATAAATCTGACCATTTTAAGAATAAATACGCTAATGTAGCAGCTTACAGATGCCAGTTTAAGATAAAAAGGAGCTTTCTGAGCTGCAAATCATACAAAGCTACTCTATAGGAAACCTAGACTTAAACAATGCAAGCTGAAATGAGAGTAATAGGTCTCCTGTCAAATGTTTTCTTCTGTTCTATGTGATACTTACCTGTGGACCATAGGGGCCATTTTATAAAACAAATTGAAAGCTTTGATTATAGCTAGAAATGGTGTTCTGGCTTTATGACACTTAACAAAACAAGGTAAATAGTTATTTAAAAAAATATATGAAGCTGTCACTTTACCCTGCAATTACAAATTGAATAATGTGACAAACATTTGTTTCTGTAAACTCTTGTATTTAACATTTTTCAATAGAATAACATTTTGTTTACAAATCAAGTATTGCACATGGATCGCCACAAAGGCATAGCTTCAAAGATTTATCTTAACTATAAAATCTTAAATATTGATGGTGTTGGGCCAAAACCTTCTATCTCCAATTTTTATTACATTACATTTTAAAAACTGACAAACGACGCTGACTATGACCATTCAGAATGAAATTCTTTTTAACAACAAAGCTTTTTTTTTTTTTTTTTTTTTTTTTTTTTCTCTTTCCTGAAAAGTGGTGGTTTTGGAGATCGGAGGTTTTGGCCTGACGCCGGCAATGATTTTAAAATAAAATTGTGCAAATTTAAAAATCCTCCCTAAGGCTCACAACAGTGAAAAATGACCACAACAATGTAGAAAATCTTATCAAAAGTATGCACATTAAACTGTGCTGGAAGTGCAAACATTCGTGCTTTTGAAGTAACAGCTTAACTAAGTAACTGAGCACTTTTACTGCAAAAGAATGGTTCCAAGTGCAGACAAGGCATCGGAGAGCCCAGTCAGTCTTTGTACATTGTCATCAAACTGACCAGCTCTACATTTTGGGCAGAATTTCTTTGCCACTCTTCAATGCAGCCCTTGCAGCCAATGAGGCTTTGGCAGCAGGTCGACACCATGGGCTCAACCTCTGGACCTGCAAATGACACATTTTAAAAATCATTTTAGTGACGATTTAATTATCATTCTTTAATTCTCAATTAAAAAAACATAAAACAGTAAAACAAAATATGTAATAGAACTTGCTACTGCTTGGGCCTCCGTCAAGGACACTGTCGTTCTGTGATTGGAATTTGCAAACGCCACCAGCTCCTTCATAGCAGTGGAAACTTCTTGGAGGCCCTGAGCTGCCAGAACCACCTCCTCAATTTTGTCATAAACATCATCGAGCCCAGTATCTTCTCATCGACTGAAAAACAAGCAAATTATGCAACAAAAAGCTTATATATTATTCTCAAAAATTCCAGTTACAGTTTATATAACCATGAATTCAACTGCTGACAACCAAAAGCCATCTTCCAACTTTGATGAGTATTACAGTTGTTATTAATATTAAAATGATCAGTCAATTTTGCTGCACAGAATCTTACAATTATCACTAGCCTTGTAGACATTCAGAAGAAAAGAACATGATCATTTGTGGCTCTGGCAACCATCAATGTATGCTGTTTCTCAGTTTGTCTGCCTGTCCCTCTCTGTCTCACCCTCTAACCCTTCACATCCCCAAAACATCTCATTTCATAATTTAATTAGGGCTGTCAAACAATTGGGATTTTCAAATCATGATTAATAGTAAAAAAATTTACGATTAACAGCATTTAACTGCATGTTTGAAATTGCATTATTCTGCATATGTTTAGGCTTTAGTTTTTATATGGCTTTTTACCATTTTAAGCTGAAAGTACTTAACTTATGGTTTGAATTGAACCGTGCTTTTGTTTTGAAAAATGTAAGGACCTTCTGGTAGATAAAAGGTTAGAACATTAACCTAATGACAAAAAACCCTGCTTCTTTAAGGAAGAGTAAAACAGTGAAATGGCTGATGTCATTAGGTGAGTATTTCTTTTGACTCATTAACTGAGCTGTCTGAGAGATAGTCTTAAGTCAAATAAGACATGCTACATTCAAAGATGTAGCAGTGTACTTTCATATCATTATGACCACAGGGAGACACCTAAGAGGAATAAATAGCATTTGTTTAATCCTGATTTAACAAATCTTTATTAAGCTTAGCCCTGCTATAATTGCAATTTACTGGTTAATGCTGATGGCCCTAATTTTAATGTACACAAAAAAAAAAAAAAAAATTCTATAAATAAAAGAAATCTCAGGGTCCAACTCACAGGCAAATCATGTCAATGCAATGGACAACATCCTGCAAACATAACAGTTACATATTGCATAACAGCTACACCAAAATAAAGGTTATATATCAGACAAGTTGTTTAAGACAATCTCTATAAAGTCAGAACCTTACACAATGTGTGTGCCTATTTACACTGGGTGTATGTTAGCAATGCATCTCATATCAGGAGTACATCCATACAAATGTAAAACCATAATAATTTTGAGAAAAATGTGCAAATCCAGTTAAGTACCTAAGTCTCCTTTTTTTAGTTGCTTGGAATTGCAGGAACTCTTCCTCCTTCACAGCAAATACTTTCTGTGCATTTTGCTTCCAAAATGCAAATCCTGTAAAGAAAATTGTCCTTTACTTGTGTGTAAGGTGTGGAATGTCACAGGAGAAAGGATGACTCATGGGGTTTCATGGGGTCACAGGGGTATGACATAATGTAGTTAAAATGTGTTGATAATAAATTAATATTATCAAGTAAACCTCGTAAAGAATAGGGCACCACCGCTTACGCGGATTGGTTATTTAATAACCAATAAAATATTGCAATTATTAATTAATCAAAACCTTTAATTAATTAACAAGAACATTAATGGTAAATCAATCTCATTTCTAAAGTAGTAAATTCTCATAACATTGACTCTATTTCTCTGCTTAATAGAATGAATTCCCGAACTACGACTGTCTTTTGAAGATTTATTATAAAATCACAAAATAACAGACATAAATCACAGGTTATATGAATAGATAATGTAAATGAATAAACAGAACATGATTAAATACGGTAAAGAGAAAGGATGCTAATTTAGTTGGTGAGAGTGGATTATTCTAATAATCCTAACGGAAAAATTTTAACCGACGTTAAGACTTTGGAGCGTGAATTTGGAAGAATAATAGATCTGAACTAATTTATTGGAACTTTGGAGACATCAGCACCAGAGAGATGAATTGGATCATACCAGCCGTTCGGCGAAGGCGAGGAGGACCCGTCTGGAGGGGCCCGGAGGAAGGCGCCTGGCAAGTTCTGAACGCCCGAAGCTACCGCGTGCCAACTCTGGTCTGAGCCGGATGGGTTCAAGCTGGGCCGCTGCGGCGCCGATGGGTCGCTCAGACTGTAGGGGCGGCTGTACAGACTCTTGTCCACGGACTCTGGGAAGGATTATCTCTCGTTCCAAAAACAGCTCTTGATCGTCCAATTAAAAAATCAGATAAACTCGAACGCATCGACACCACGTGACTGCTGGCTCACAGTGAAGTCGATTGTGTGATAAAAAGGAAAAACAAAAACTCTGCGTTACAAAAATCTAGCACAAAGCTATAAAAAGGTTAGGAAAAATCTTGTACTGGATAAGGAAAATTCTAAGTCTGATTGTTTATCAGACTTGGCACAATGCTTGGATCAAGAATGGGCCTAGGGGGCCCAAGGAGACTCAACAGAGCTCTCCTCAGTGAGCGTCTTCTTGGACTGTCCAGACCTGACCGCTTGAACTGCTCACCGAACTCCACACTCTCTGAACTCTTGTGAGTTCTGAAGTTACTCTTATACAAAAGGGAGGGGTTTCGGTTTTGAAGCCCTCACAGTGTTTGATTAAATCCACTCCACCAGATCATCAAGTTAATCGGATAATGTAGAGATAACACAACATGGTTATAAAAACTCTAGAATACTATCAATAAACTATCACACAAACATTAGAAACACAGTTAATTGTTTATACGCACAATTACACATTAGAAAATGTTTCTGCTTTTGGGTGTGACGGAACTTGACCACAAGGTGGCAATGTTGATCCATGGACGATTTTCAGTCTCTGTTCGTCAACTTGGAGAAGTACAACTAAATTATATCATAACCATAATTCAGTAAGGGAAGATGCCAGGGATTAGTATGACACGCCATTCTGTTCCTTGTAAACAGACTCAACCAAATATGAACATGTCCTGTTAGAAACATAACATTTAAGACAGTTTTTTGATACTTCCAATCCTTGCAGCTTCATGTGGTTGAGATAACACCGGGAATTTACGATATGCGCCTGCTTTCTGCCACGGCTCTGTAGGAAGACAGAGTCCTTAGATTTATGAGGCATAGTGCAAAGTTTCTTACAGCTTTCAGGAAGACAGGATTTAGTCTGAGGAGGTTCACCATTTGGTCGACCAATTGAAAGATTCAGATTTTAAGGTGTTTATCTCTGTTGGGAGCTGTCTTTCATCAAAATGGCAGTTTAAGAGTCCTACTGCCTGAGAAACTCTTGTTTTTCGAACGTGGTTCCTTGATAAGTTGTCAGCCATGTGGAAAGAGAACCCCCTCCTTCAGTGACATTCCTGAAGGATAATCTGAAGGTGTAGGTTTAGTAAGGAGAAAGGATCTCTCCCCCCTTGTATCATTATCTTTCCTCCTTAGAGGGTGTGATATCAACAGTCTTAGATTTTGGTTTCATCTTTAGTTGTTCTGGATAGATTCTCACTACAACAATGACATCTGAAGGTAAAAATAACATTAGTCAGTAGTTCTAACTCAAAGAAACTGATTTCAAACTTACATAGAAAAGAGTTAATGTGTTAATGATTTGTATTATAACAGGCTATGTACATTGTTAAAGGCAAAGTGACTTTTATAATGTTAAATGTTTAATGCATTCTTTACTTGCAGAATTTTTTTACTTGTATCATCACTGAAATATAGGCTAAAGTTTTAATAAGATCAGGGTTAACAATTAAGTTGTGATTGTTTTTTTCCCCCTTGCAGACACTTTGATAGATTGAAGACTATTTCCTAATGTAAATTTGGGTAAAATGTAATGGTATACTGTAAATTGAAAAGCAAATATTTGTTTTTTTTCTGATAACATCATATGGGATCTTTAAAGGTTGGAGACCACTGATGGAAATGATATAACTAAACTATACCTCGGGTTCCTTCAGAGTCCATGATTTTTTTTCCCTTGCCCATCAGTGAGGATAAGTGAATCCTCATCTTCAAGGGCTTCTTTAACTTTGTTCAGGATACTAGTAACAGAAGCCTCAAATTCAGAGAAGCTGACAGTAAGCATTTTACTTGTCTCCAACTTGCCATCCACAAGTTCAGCAATGAAGATGTTCCTGAAAAAATTGTCCATTAATAACACATCTTGTTTTCTATGTTCAGCTTCTACACCAGATAGATAATACCGACAGGTAGCTGGGTGACATGACAATGCCATAACATTAAAAGCACATTCTTCTGTAAATTTGTTATGAATGACAATTATTTTCATGACACATTGATGAAAAACTTTGTGCTGTGACAATTGGTGTGCTGTTCACGTCTAGCGCAATATAAACAGTAGTTACATATGGCATATTTACTTACCTTTGAAATGTTTTTGCAACGGTAGCTCTTGGAGTTGCAGTAGCCCATGCAGCAGAGCCTGCTGCAGCACTTGGTGGGCGGTGGAACGAAAAGCAGCTCGGGGTCTGTGCTCCCGGAGGTGCACTCGTTGCGCTCTCAGTACAGATGCTGTCTCCATGCACTTCATAATGCCCCCTTACGACAGGATCCAGAGTGATGAAGTGGCTGCTGGTTGCAGGAAACACAGCCACGTTGCTGTCATCAGTAATATTAAAGACTCGGGGCATGTACCTAAATAAACGTGAAAAGTGAGAGCAGAAGTTCGCCACAAAGCTAGCTAGCGAAGCTAATTATAAAGTAACACGGACATGTGCAACTTAACAAAAAAAGACGTATTTTAGAAGGAAATTCACATACCTGAAAGATCCTGCCGATTTTTTCAGCTGTCATGTCTTCATCCTTTAAAGTAATTTGTTTCACTCCTTTAAACAAAACATAGCTCTCCATCCTTGCTAACATCAATGCAGCATTCTCTAACTATTTTTCTCATAGCAGACGAGCTACTCCGTCTCCAACTTTGAATCTGACAAAAATAATAATAAATATAAACTCAATGAAAATTAACCAATGAAAATCAGACATTGCTTTTGACCTGTGGTTCAACAGAATTATTTTAAAAAACAAACTCATGAAACAGGCCTGGACAAAAATGATGGTACCCTTTACTTAATATTTTGTTGCACAACCTTTTGAGGCAATCACTGCAATCAAATGATTTCTGTAACTTTCAGTGAGACTTCTGCACCTCTCAGCAGGTATTTTGGCCCACTCCTCATGAGCAAACTGCTCCAATTGTCTCAGATTTGAAGGGTGCCTTCTCCAGAAGCCATGTTTCAGCTCCTTCCACAGATGTTCAATAGGATTTAGATCAGGGCTCATAGAAGGCTACTTTAGAATAGTCCAGTGTTTTGCTCTTAGCCATTCTTGGGTGTTTTTAGCTGTGTGTTTTGGGTCATTATCCTGCTGCAAGACCCATGACCTGCGACTGAGACCAAGTTTTCTGACACTGGGCTGCACATTTCTCTCTAGAATACCTTGATAGTCTTGAGATTTCATTGTACCCTGCACAGATTCAAGACACCCTGTGCCAGATGCGGCAAAGCAGCCCCAGAACATAACAGAGCCTCCTCCATGTTTCACAGTAGGGACAGTGTTCTTTTGTTGGTATGCTTCATTTTTGCGTCTGAGAACATACAGCTGATGTGCCTTGCCAAAAAGTTCCAGTTTTGTCTCGTCTGTCCATAGTACGTTCTCCCAGAAGCTTTGTGGCTCGTCAACATGCAGTTCGGCAAATTCCAGTTTCGTTTTTTGATGATTTGTTTTCAACAGTGGTGTCCTCCTTGGTCGTCTCCCATAAAGTCTACTTTGGCTCAAACGACGGCGGGTGTTACGATCTGACACTGATGTACCTTGACTTTGGAGTTCACCTTCAATGTCTTTGGAGGTTGTTCTAGGCTCTTTTGTTACCATTGGTTTTATCTGTCTCTCTGATTTGTCATCAATTTTCCTCCTGCAGCCACGTCCAGGGAGGTTGGCTACAGTCCTGTGGATCTTAAATTTCTGAATAATATGTGCAACTGTAGTCACAGGAACATCAAGCTGCTTGGAGATGGTCTTACAGCCTTTACCTTTAACGTGCTTGTCTATAATTTTCTTTCTAATCTCCTGAGACAACTCTCTCCTTCGATTCCTCTGGTCCATGTTTAAGAAGTGTGGTACACACCATGTCACCAAACAGCACAGTGACTACTTGTCACCCTTTAAATAGACCAACTGACTGATTACAGGTTTGTAGACACCTATGATGCTAATTAGAGGACACACCTTGGTTGAACATGTCCCTATGGTCACATTATTTTCAATCTTTTCTAGGAGTACCATCATTTTTGTCCAGGCCTGTTTCATGAGTTTGTTTTTTAAAATAATTCTGTTGAACCACAGTTCAAAAGCAATGTCTGATTTTCAGTGGTTAATTTTCATTGAATTTTTATTAATCATTACTTTTGTCAGATTCAAGTTATTTCTGTGACTATTGTGGGTTTTTCTTTCATTAACAGAGAGGTACCAACAATGTTGTCCATGTATGTGTGTATATATACAGTGCTTAATAAATTTATTAGACCACCACCCAAAGTAAGGTTTATGCCACAGCTGCCCTAAATTAACAGGATTGGTAATTACAAAAATTATTTTTTATGTTTCTGCAATGGTTAATACACCAATATGTAGTAGCTCTTTAACCCAAATGATATTTTTAATGCTAAAATATTATTATTATTCTTATCCATGAACTTTCAAATTTACTGATTTACAAAAACCTGAAAAAATAGTAAAGCACATTATTATTTCTTGACTTGTATGTGAAATTATAGTTATTTTTTTGCATTCCTGAACAGAAAAATGAGTTTTAGTGGTTGAATGTTATGCTTGATTAATTTCTGACTTCTCAGAGAGGCCAAATTTGGGTATAAACAGGTGAATTCAGTTTGAAATTCCTCATTCCTGTAAAAAATGGTAAAACATCGAGAGCTCACTGAAAATGAAAGAGTCTGCATTAAAGCACTTCATGATACTGGATGGTCTCTGAGACAAATATGACAGGTGGTCTAATAAACTGGTAAAGCACTGTGTGTATATATATATATATATATATATATATATATATATATATATATATATATATATATCAATCACACATTTACACACACACACATATAGATAGATAGATTATCATACTATAAAATAAAATGGATGGCTCTTGTTTAAACAGGGAGGCTTTTATTTTGAAATGCTCATCTTTCCAACTGGGTCACATGATTTCCTTTTCCTCATGTTTTTCATTAAAAAAGGAAACAAGAAATCAGACCTGAAAAAAATCAAAAATGGAGAAATGAAAAACGGCTCTTTTTTTTTATTTCTTCCATTTTTGGTCAAAAACAAAAAAAGCTGAATACAGCAAAACTAGGGATGCTCTGATACCATTTTTTTCCTTCCCGATACGATACCAATACCAGAGCACTGGGTATCAGCCGATAATGAGTACAATCCGATACCAGTACAAACTTTCTAGACCTGACTATGCTGTCAAAACCTGGCACATTATTTTAGCCCTACAGTGACCTCAGAACATGGCTTAACAAATACAGTGGTAATGTAATGCGCCTCAGTGACACTTTAACATTTTTTTTTACAGCTATATTGTGAGTTTTACTGCAAAATACTATAATAATTCACATTAACCTACATTACCACTGTCCAGTCTCATTCCTATTCATACATCAGAACATTAAATATCACCATCTGTTGGAATACAAGGCACACAACAATATACAGTTATCTGTGCATTCTAAAATCTATAGTGCTCCATTTTTTAATTTAATGACAGCATTATTTACAATCAAATGTTAACAGCTGTGTAGTCTGTAAGGATGTGATATGATTACTACCATTTCTGTATGCCCTTTCTCAAATTTAAGCCTTTGTACATTAACAGAAACCCATACAAAGAATAATTAGTCATTGAAGACTCTTTTATTAATTAATTAACAGTCAATCACGACTTAAAAAAAGACCACAAGCAAACTAAGCAATAATTCCTTCAAAACCGTAGAAAACAAACAAACAAAAGAAAATCAACTTAGTATGCACACGATTTCAACAGCAATGGCAAGTTCTTCCTCAAGAAGCTGAGCATTTCTGCTCTTTCTCCTCCAAGCCTGTTCCTCCTCCAATCAACAACGTTGGAGGCTGTGCTAAATAGTCTTTCACTCTCCACACTGGTAGAGGGAGCACTGAGAAATTTTGCAGCAGTGGCAGCCAGGGTGGGAAATTTGACTTTGTTAATGTACCAGTAATGAAATGGGTTGTTTGAGCGAGGGACAGTTTGCTCTGTCAGATACGCTTGGATCTGAACTTGTATGCTACAGGTGCTTGCCCCATGTCCCTCATTGCGCTCCTGCAGAATTTCCTCAAACAGGCCCTTTAAGCTGCTGTTTGCCTGTGCCTCCCTGTGTGGTTCTTTTTCAGGGGGCTCCCTACCTGCTGCCTCTGACTCAGCTGTGGTACTCTGTGTTGATGCCTCCAATTTTCTTCATCTCTTTGATCAGAGCATCCTTCGCATGCTTGATGCTCTCTGCACTGGTGAAGTATCTAAAACAATAAAATAAATATGTAAAAAAAAAAAACAAGTAAATAAAATAAACAATCTCCTCAATAGTCTACAATAACAGAAGTAAGCATTCATGCAAACTGCAATGTTTCTAGTACTCCTATACAGCTTTGTTATGGACCGTCAAATTTTGCGCAAAAAAAAAAAAGATACAAATAATAATAATATCTAGTATTTATTAGACATACCTGTCTTGAACCGTGCATCCAGAAGTGTAGCAACAGCATACAAGGGCTCATCTTCGACATCTCCTACTCACAGCCTCTCGAAGGGTGGTCTTCATATTTTTTAGACCTGTGTCCTCCTGGGTCTCTCGAGCAAGCAGTCGTTTGAGCACTGTGACTGAGGGGATAACCTCAGATGC